>NW_027514380.1:7522500-7825000 GCF_048772815.1 Callospermophilus lateralis | reverse complement strand
ATAGATGGCTTACAAAATTTAATGAGTCAAAAGATGGAAACAATGCAATTTGAAAAAGATAATTTGATAACTAAGCAGAATCAGTTGGTTTTGGAAATTTCAAAACTAAAAGATTTACAGAAGTCCATCATGGATTCAAAATCAGAAGAAATGACCCTTCAGATGCATGAACTCCAAGAGGAAATCGAAATATTAAGACAAGAAAAAAAAGAAAAAGGTACGCTTGAACAAGAAGTTCAGGAATTACAACTTAAAATTGAATTATTGGAGAAACAAATAAAGGAAAAAGAGGATGACCTTAAAGAAAAGTTTTCACAACTTGAAGCAGAAAATAACATTCTTCAAAATGAGAAAAAAGCTTTTGAGGACATGTTGAAAATTTATGTTCCTGCTGAACAAGAAGAAAAATTGATTTTCATTGACTCCAGCAAGTCCATATCCAAAGATTGCAGCTGGCAAAAAGAAATGGAAATGCTTACAAAAGAGAATGAGGCCCTCAAGCAACAGTGTATTCAGCTAAATGAAGAAATTGAAAATCAAAGAAGTACATTTTCATTTGCTGAAAAAAAATTTGAAGCTAACTATCAAGAGTTACAGGAGGAGTATACTTGCCTTCTCAAGGTAAAAGATGATTTAGAAGACAGTAAAAACAAACAAGAATTAGAGTATAAAAGTAAACTTAAAGCACTTAATGAAGAGCTTCATTTACAAAGAATAAATCCAGCTACAATCAAAGTGAAAAGTGCCATGCTTGATACTGACAAAGCTTTTGTCGCAGAGGCATTAGAAATCTGTGAAGTTGTTGAGAAAGATACAACAGAACTTATGGAAAAACTTGAGGTAACCAAGCGAGAAAAGCTAGAATTGTCAGAGAAACTGTCTGATCTCTTTGAACAATTAAAACAGACACATGGTGAAGTTAATTTTCTCAGTGAAGAAGTCAAATCTTTAAAGCAAGAAAAAGAGAAAATTCTATTGAGATGTCAAGAGCTAGAACTCCTAATTAACCATCATAGAGCAGAAAATATAAACATGTGTGATGTTCATTTAAGTCCTTTACAAGATGGAATGGTAACTATTATAAACAAGGATTCTCAAGGATCATTATCTAATGTAGGTGAAGATTTTGGAGAAGAATCAAAAACAGTAGTGGAAGAGAAAATTTCTTTTGAAAATGTGTCTATTAGAAGAGAAAGCAAGCAAGAACAGTTATTTTCACCATCAGTAACAAATGAGTCCTCACCTGGGACAGATCAATCAAGTGAAAATGATAAACTCCATCAGGAACTTTATGTACTTAAATCAGAACAGGTATGTTTACTTATTTACATATGGTATAGCACAGTGAAAATGTACATTTCATGCTAAAAAGAGTTTTCACCTTCTTAAAACAAATTTATAAAAGAAAATGAAAGTGAATTATGTAATTCTCATTTGGATCTATCATTTATCATTTAATTTTTCTATTTTTTTCTTAAACTGTTTTTCTTTTAGCTAATCTATTATGTATTCTGCTCAGAAATTAAAGCAATATTTTCTTTGTAAAGACAATAGTTTAAATAATATTGTTTAGAATCTCAACTTTACAAAAGTTATTGATTTTATAACTTAGTATTTTGTAGCAATTTCAAAGACTTTTAGAGTTTTTATTTCATACTGGTCTTTTTCAAGGTTCCACAATTGTAAACAAACTCTTTTGAGTGTTTTAGAACCTTATGCAGTTGTTCAAAAGTTATAAATTCTTTTTCCTTTGTGCAAGAAAAACACTTAAGCCCTAGAGTTTTTTGAGTCTTATACCTGAGGAGGAAAAAAATAGTATTAATTCTCTGTACAGCTAAAGAAATAAAACACATAAAATAATAGGTTATTTCCTTTTATGTCAGCTATTCATATTAGAAATAACAGAAAAGTCTGATGTGTATCTTCAGTATGATAATGCTAAATAAACTTTTTATAATTAAAAACATCTTTTAGCTGTAGATCGACATTTTACCTTTATTTTATTTTTTTATAATATGGTGCTGAGGATTTAACCCAGTGCTTCACACATGCTAGTCAAGCTCTCTACCACTGAGCCACAACTGTAGCCTGCTAAATAAACTTATGTGTTTCTAAAACTCAGGTAATAAATATCTTTTGCAGATATAAGAGTTTAGTGTTGAAAGAGAGAAGAAGTTAAGGAGTATATATTTCAGTGAGGAAGACAGGTAATAAATGAGAAAATAAGACAGAAATATTGTTAACAGTCTATGAAGAAATAAAACACGGTATCGTGATAAAATAAAACAGGGAAGCTCACAAAAAAAATTGAGAATGATGGGTGGGGGTGGGTGGTGGTCTGGAGATTGGAGGAATTAACACTTGAACTGAGATTCAAATGAGAGGGAAGAGGCTGCATTATGGAAATTAGAGCAGTTGTACCATGAGTAAATTTGAGGAACTGAATTGAAGGCCTATGTAGTTGAGTTTGGAAAGAGTTTGAAGAAGGAAGAAACTCAATCATAGGGAGCCTTACAGACTTTGTAAGTTTAGATTTTTATCCCTAAGTACAATAGGAAGTCATCGGAAAGTTTTCTGTTTTTATTTCTAATGACATGTTCATGTTGATGATCTTATAAAATGTGGTCATACTTTACATTTTTAATAACTTGAATAGACCCAAGAAATTCAAATTGCTTAACTACTATTGCTATGTTAAATATTGCAAATTGTTTTTAAAACTATAAATGGTGGTAATTACTCCTAAAAAATGTCAGACATAATTTAAATTTTATTAAAAAGCATTATTCGAAGAAGACCTGAATTTGAAGCACATTTGTCAAATTGGTGAAATTTTCTTAATAGGAATTTTGTTTCTGTATTGAAGATACTTGCAATGGTATTTAGATACTCTCTCCTTGAAATTAACTAAACAAAGTGAAGAAAAGCAAGTCTGTAAATTGCTCCCATTTATCATTATTAAAATAAACCCCATCATTGATACAGAGGGGGGAGTAAGGTATTTATGCAGGTGGAGGGAAGCTCACAGAAGAAATTGAGCGGTGACTTACATAGTGATACTGTTTACTTGTCTGAAATACTGCAGAGGCAACAAAATACTCCTACTCTCAGTATTAAACTTAGTAATTAGAGCAGATATATCTCACTGAAACCAAAATAAATGTGGCTGTTAAAAATTTTTAACTGGCCAGCTGCAGTGGCAAACGCCTATAATCCCAGCTGAGGGAGGCTGAGGCAGGAAGCTAGTGAGTTCAAAGCCATCCTCAGCAACAGTGCGGCAGTAAGCAACTCAGTGAGACCCTCTCTCTAAATAAAATACAAAATAAGGATGAGATGTGGTTCAGTGGTTGAGTGCCCTGAGTTCAATCCCCAGTACCAAAAAAGAAAAAGAAAAAAATAATTTTTTAACTGAAAAGAAAGAAATGAATAGTTTTGGAGTATAATTCCATATTATCAAAGAGTCTTTTCAACATTGGGGTGCAAGAAATAAGGAGTGGCAGGAACATTATAGATATTGGCTAGTTATTGATGCTGAGAGAAGCCATAAATTCAAGTGTGTGTGTTTAAAATTGGAGGTAATTATTGGTATTGGAAGAGATACTGAGCTTAGAAACATCTACTGGAACTTAGAAACCTCAAGAGAAACCATAATATCAGTTCTGTGAGTGAAGAGACACTACTATATAGGCTATATAGACAGCTACTATATCCCTAGTACCTAGAATAATGTTTTGCACATGATCAGCAGTTAATAATGTTTTACAAATGGATGAATGAGGGGTGAATAGGGGAAATAAACAAAGCCGCTTTATCAAGAATCAGCTGTGAATCAGGATAGGCCTTCATGTTAGAATGAAAATCAGAATAGCTTTTGTCGCTTGCTATTTAGCATCGTTCTATAAGCCCTAACCATTCCAAAGATAAAAAGATACATGGCATAAATAGAAGTAGATAATTCACAGGTGTAATTAAGAAATTGAGAAAAATAATCTAAGCAAAGAAACCAAAAAACCTAATGTAAAATAAATGTCAAAATTAGCCAAAAATGTGTAAGACCAATATAAATAAAATTAGAATACAATCAATTTAATAAATGAGATATTGAAATGAGTTAAGTATTAAACAGCATAGAAAAGTGTCAAGAATATCTACATTCAAAGGAAGTAGAAGGAAGGAAATAAAGAGCAAAAATAAGAGAACTTGTAATAAACAAGTGGGAAAATTTTTCAAGAACTTTGGAGGTTTATTATTTGAAAAGATTATTTACAGGTATTAGATCTCCGAAAATATGACCAAGGGGGGAAAAACACATAAGCAAAATCAAGAATGAAATAAGGACATAAGTACAGGTACCACAAGAAATTTTAAAAGTCATAAAAAATGCTACAAATAATCTCTGCCAATAGATTTGAAAATATAAGCAAACTCTAGATGGTGTTCTGGAAGAATATAAACTACCAGAACTAATGCAAATAGAAATGAATAAGTTCAAATAACCATTAAATAGAAATGAATAAGTCAGTAATCATTAAAGAGTTGAAGTAGTGGTCAGAAGTTTTCCCTTTTGCCTCATCTCAAACCAAAATGCTAGACTTAAGACCATTTTACAAGTAATTGTTATTAACTCTCCAAGAACAAAAGTGTAATTGTCCACTAAAGTAGGATTAAAGAGAGAATGGAAAAACAAAGGAAAGAAGAAAACTGAAGAAAGAAAAACCACCCAGTTCACCTTAGAAGGCCAATATTAATATGAAGTCCTGATAGGAATTGTAAAGAAAATAAAATTGTAGAGTAATCTAACTTGTAAGTGTAGTTGCAGAAATTCCAAATAAAATATTAGCAAGTTATACCAAGAGTGGACAAATAGTTAAACATTTGAAAAAAAAATCTGTGACTGTAATCTCTACATTTTTATGTAGCAAGACAAAATCCATGATTATTTTAGTGCATCTCAGAAAAAAATACATAAAAAAATTGACAACCCATTTATAAGTTAAAAAAAAAAGCTTTAGGAAATCAGGAATAGCACGGAAATTTTATAGTCATGATGCTGATTTTCATCAAAATGTTGACAGATTATATTTCTGATGGTGAAGTTTAGAAGCATTTCCATTAGAATCAAGTATAGGACTAGGATACATACCAATTGTCAACATTACTATCGCAACATGGTTTTGTAGTTCTTAGTGAATGCTTCTCCAGTTCTTGCAATATGACAAGAATAGGAAATGAGAAAAAATATGAGCAGATCAGGCAAAACTTTAAATCCAAGATAATAAGATGTTTTGAGTTTTTGTTAAGAAAGTTATAAAATATTGAAGACACAAAGACCTGACTGTGTGCTAATACATATCATATCCATAATGGAAAGATACAAAGAAAAATATCAGTTCTCTCCTAATTAATAGTTCTAGTCAAAATTACAATAAGGTTTCTTAATGAATGTGGAATACTGATTCTAAAATTGATATAGAAGAGTAAATAGCCAAGAATACTCAAGACAATCTTAAAAAGTATGTATTTGTTATCAAAACTTATTACAAAATCATTATAAACAATATGGTTTAATGCCAGGATGGTTAAGAAGATCAGTAGAATATAATGAAAAGCCCAGAACAGATCTGTATCTTGTAAAAATTTAGCAAGAAGGCCCTACAAGTCAATGAATCACTTAGTGAATCTCTACTACATTCCAGGCACTGTTCAAGTCATTCATAATTTAACAGTGAATGAAAATGGTCAAGGAAGAATAAAGTTTACTTTTTAGGGTTTAAATGAACATTAGAAAATACAGACAAATATTTCTGGTGGTCTTAAGTGCTATGAATAAAATTACAGTATGATAAGAAGATCTCCCTAAGTGTAGGGCTTTTTTTGCATAGGGTAGGTCAAGGAAGACTACTTTGGTGAGATGATATTTGAGCAGAGACAGAGGAAATCAAAAAATAAACCAAATTAGCAGAAGCTTAGAGTATTCAAAATTGTTTGGGAGGAAAAAAACAAAATTGTTTTGAGCACAATTGACTTTTGATACTAGAGGTTAGAAGTTAGGGAATTAGATCATTGTCACTTTAGGGAAAAAAATCAGGTTGGTTAAAAATGTACACATAAGAAGAAAATAGAATCTTAAGATAGGGAAAACTTTTAATAAAGACAAAGCATGGGAAAACATTTAAAATTTTTATTGTATCTTTTAAAAACAATGATGTAAAACAGATTTGAGGACTGGGACTAGATATTTGCCATGAATGTAAGTTGCAAACAAAAGCTATCAAGAATATAGAAAGAACAATTAATGTAACAAGAGGTCCAAAAACAAAATAATAATGGGCAAAAGATGTGAAAGACATGTGCCTGAATAGCAAATCAAAGTATCTAATAAACATGAAAATATTCTTTCAACCTTACTATTCAGTGTAAAAATAAAATAACATTTTATACCCATTTAGGTTGGTGAAGTTAGTCTGATATAAAGAATGGTGAGGATGTGAGTATATAAGTACTCAACCTTCTGGTAGCATTGTAAATTAGTACTGTTATATAAAAATAATTTGATCAAATCTAGCACAGTTAAAAATGCACTATCTGTGACCTAGCAGTTATATTTCTAAGTAGTTCTCAAAGTGGGGTTCCTGACCAGAAGCCCAGCATTACTTGGTAACGGGTTAGAATTCAAAGCTCTTTGACCTCTCCTGAATCAGAAACTGTGGGGATTGGGTTAGGTTCCTAAAGTAACCTGTTTTAATAAGCATTCCAAGTGATTCTGATGCATGTTACATTTGAGAACCACTAATTAGAAAGAAATTAGCACATTTATCCAAAAATTAGGAATAAACCAATTTATCTCCTGAAAGGAAATGGACAAATTTTGGTATAGTCATAATACCACAGTTAAAATGAATTAACCTGTTGCCTTCATGCTGTTTATTTTTTTGTTTGTTTGTGGTACTGGATTTTAAACCCCCCATTACCTACATGGAATAATACCACAGACATATTGAATGAGAAAATAAATTTGTAAAATTAATATCATTTGTGTAAGTCCATAAAAATACAAAATATACAGTGCATTGAGAATGCAAAATGTATTGTAATGAGAAGTGATAATGTAAGAATTGGACTGGATTTGTACCAAACTATGATTATGGTTGCCTGTGAGAAAGGAGTGATGAGAACATAGAAGTTTATGGGGAGTACAGGGAATGAAAAATACAGAGAAAATGTTATAGTACTTGTTAATTTGGGTTTCGAGTTTATTGCTTGCATTTTTCCATATTTAAAATAATATTTTAAATCCAGGCATGGTGGTGCATGCCTGTAATTCCAGCTATTTGGGAGGCTAAGGCAGAGGAGGGTTCTAAGTTCAAGACCAACCTTGGCAACTTGTTGAGACCTTGCCTTAAAAAGGGCTGGGGTTGGGATTGTGGGTCAGTGGCAGAGTGTTTGTCTCACATATGTGAAGCACTGGGTTCAATCCTCAGTACCACATAAAAATGAAAATATTGAAAAAAAGGGGCTGGAAATGTAGCTCACAGGTAGAGAGCAACCCTGGGTTCAATTCCCAGTGCCATGAAAATAAAATATTATTTGAAAATAAAAAGAAAGATAAGGAAGAGCCAAGACAACATGAGAGAAATTGGTATGAAAATTTGTTCTCCTGGTCTCCTTGGCTAACTACTCTTACACAGCTGTAGCCTATCCATTGCTGTTAGTCCTCTTAGGGTTTTTAATTGGACCCTGCATCTTTAACTGTTTATTTAATAAGATATATAAAACAAAAAATACATTCTGTAAAACTGATGGTCCTCCATACTCACTACAGTAGCTGTAAACCAATGATGATTAATTAATGATTTGATTAGTTCCATAAAACCAGTGGGGAATGTTATAGGCCAGGCTATATAAGCAATGACCAAACAGACTTCATTTTACCCTGAGACTCCATATTACGTAAGAAGAGCTTCTCCCATAGGAAAGTCCCATCACTGTACCACATTACTAATTGCCTAGCATAGCCTACTTGCAATACAGAATAGCAATTCTTGCACAATGTAAAATTGTTCTCTTTGGTTCCCACTTTCCTTGGGCAGTGTACCTTTGTGGGGAATAATTGATTAGATGTTAGTAGCCATTCTTTAATGTGTATTCAACTAGGGTCACTTTGATCCATTTCTCTTTTGATTATGATTATGAAAAAATCCCAGGAGAAATGAATGAAATGAAAATTTGATGAAGACATTGCATTGTTTCGCTAATGGCTTTATTCAGCTTCTGTACTACTTCTTGCTTGCTTGCTTGCTGGTTGCCAAGTCAATCTGGATGTGGTTTTCGCCTTTAAATATCCTAAAATGTTGAGGCTCTAGGCTGTTTCCTGCAGAGACAACTTGTTCCTGTAGGGAGCATTCCCAGACAGTCAGAATAAAGACTCTCCAATATGGACAAATCATAAGCTATACCAAATATCAGAATTTGCTCTAAAATTGAGGTAATGATACTACTCTCCTTGAAAAAAGAAGTAGCTAAGTATAATTGAATGAAGAATGAAGAAAAAATGTCATTGGTTCTCTTATGAAGTTTTAAACTATAAATTATTTCTCCTCTTGTTTTAGTATATGCAAAAAGCAAATTATTTTATAATAAATTATTTTAAATTTTTCTAATATATATTCACTTTCAGAATGATTTAAGGCTACAGATAATAGCTCAGTGCATATGCCTTTCAGTGGTTTATTCAGCTGACGTGGATCAGGTTCGTGAATATATGGAAAATGAAAAAGATAAAGCTCTTTGCAATCTTAAAGAGGAGCTTATTTCTACTCAAGAGGAAAAGATCAAGGAGCTTCAGAAAATATACCAGTTAGAACTACAGAATGTAAAAACACAAACAGGTAAATAGTTTCTGACTTATAATTACCATGAAGCATCACTTAGAGTCCACCATTTTATAATTCTGTTCTTAGAACTCACAGGGGAAGGTGACTTGTGTATCTAAGCCCTAGTCTTATTTGTTCATATAAACATTGGATATTCATTCAAGTGCTAGAGAAAACTAAAATTACTGAGTCATTTTCCCATAGGAAATTATAATCCATTGGGAAAGCATATGTAAAATACACTGAAAATTTCTGAAATGTAAAGAATGGAGGGAGAAAAAAGAGTTTTGTCTTTCCTGTGGAGATGAGTAGGATGAGGGTATGGGTAGGAGTAACTGGGTTGGAAATTTGGGGAAGGCTATGGAGTCTTAAGCATTGAGCTCTATCTAAGATTGCATCCTTTTGGGAGAACTGGGAGTTCAGGTTGTGTTAGCTAGATAAAACTGGAGAGATTGGAAGGAGCTTGATCAGGAAATATTTTATGTACTCTGATGAAACATGTTTATGTTTTATGCTATTGGTGATAAGACCTACAGCAGGATTTTAAATAGTGGGAGTAACAATAAGATTTTTATTTTAAATTGATACCATTAGGATCAGTTGGAAGGGATGAAATTATTGATGGGAAGACCAGCCAGATTGAATTGAGTATGATAGAAAGTTAAGTTCAACACTTAGAGTTTGGTTCTAGTTTGTCGTTAATGTTAGCAGAAATTAAGAATGATACCCAAGTTTCTAGCTTAAGAAACTAGAGTATGGTTCTAGTCATAGAAAGGAACCAATTTGTGAAAAAAATAATAATTCAGTTTTAAATATATTGAGTTAAGAATAGAATACTTATTGACTTTGAAAAAATATATAGGAGTTAGTTGAAAATAGAAGTCTGAAACCTGGGAGAAAAATTTAATTATGAGGTAAAGATTTATAATCAGCATGAATGTCAAGGACAAGAGGTCAAGGACAAGAATGAGTTATCAGGGGAAACTAGAGAGTGAGTTAAAAGACCAAGATGGCATAATGGGAAGTAACAATGTTAAGGGACCATACAATGAACCATAAACAATTAGTCACAGTTAATGTTTTTCTTTCATGATTATTTGGCCAGTTAACTAGACTTCTTGTGTTCAAGGTATCTCTAGGCCTTCACTTTTGCTTTTAGGAATGAGTTTTATTATTGTAATTGCTTTGGTGAACAGAATAGAATTTCAAGCATATCAGATAATACCATGCTTTTTCACTTCAGGGGTTCTTTGAATATAGTAATATTTTAAGTTTATATTTTTTTAAATTGATATCTTCTTGAGGTAGTCTGTCCACTATTTCCCAAATTGCATGTTAACTAATGGCTCATTTAATTGGCAAAAAAGTTAGTTTAGTGATTAATTATCAGCATTTTTAAGAAATAAAAATAAAAGAGGAAAGTGAAAGGTGTTAACTACTCTCCTGTGGTCCCTTTTCAACACTTCTTTTGTTTCATGTTTCTGAATTGTTTTAAAGATATAAAATTGTTGAATTTAGAGATACTATACCATAAGGATAGGAGAAATGATCTTGAATCACACTGTTTTCTTGTTTTCATCAGTCAGAATTAGTCAAATTAAAACCTGAGTTTCACTCAAAACATTTTTCAAAGAATAAATATTTTTATACATTGAAATAAAATGATTGTTATTTCACTGAGAAGTTTGTATTGAAATGTGTATTGTCTTCTCTTCCTGTTATCTTCTCTGAAAGATACCAAAAAAATTAAACAACTTGAAGAACAAATTCAAGAATTAGAAAACTTCATATGCTTTTTGCGCAAACAATTGAAAGAAACTGAAGAAAATCATAGGGCAGAAATTTATTCTCTGCAGGAGAAGCTTCAAGCCATTAGTGAGACCACGGTGGACCCAAGGTATCTATTCACTTAAAACTTCATTCAGCAGTATTTGTAGCTTAGTAACAATGATAGTATCATCTGGAATGGTTATTTTAAGAATAAAATATAACTTTAACAAAGAGATAGGATGTAACATTTTTTAAGAAATAAGAGCAGGAGATAATTCTGTATTTGAAATGTGTGAAATAAATGTTGGTATAAACCAAAGACATTTTATTATAGGAATTTTACTTATACTTTTATAAAGATGTTATTATTAATCTATTTTCTGAATTAAAATATGTCAGGTAGTAGACATTTACTTGTTTATTCTATGCCTAGGCTTTGATATGTTGATGTGGTGAGTACTTAAATAGTCTAAGTATGATCATTCCACAATGACTTGAATATACTCCATTTGATTGTCTAATGCTCAAATTCATCATGTCCCAAATAGAACCCTGATCTATGAGGAGAGAAGAAATGATCTTCAATTACCACTATGTATGTTTTCTTGGATCAGGATCTTCTAAAATTTGCTCCTTCTGTAGCCATCTTCATCCATCGTGACTCCTTTCTGTCATAACTCTCTGCCATTCTATGAAAAAATCTTGTTTTTTTTTTAACCTTCAAAGTACATCACAACTGTGCCACTCCTTACTGCTCCACTGGTCCCTGCCATTGTTTTGTGTTTCACCTGGATTACTCAACTTCTGTTTACAGTCTATTCTCTATATAGTCAACACAAGTGCCAGAACCTTTTCTTTTATAATTTCAGTTACATCATGTTACTCTAATCCTCTTCTGCTCTTTACAGTCTCACTAGTCCTGAGGACCATGACATCTTTGACTTTTTCCTACTGACTTTCTTATCACTTACTGTTCTCAAACCATATAATCCCATGGGGTTGGGGTTGGAGCTCAGCGGTAAAGCGCTTGCCTGGCTTGTGTGAGGTCCTGGGTTTAATTCTCAGCACCACATATAAATAAATAAAGTAAAGGTCCATTGACAACTAAAAACAATTTTAAAAGATTAAAAAAAAAACCTCATACATCCCCACTGTGATCCTCAATTATATCACATATCAGTACGCTTCTGCTTTAGGGATTGATTGGCTTTTTCTTCTACCTAGAATGATTATTCTGCAGGTATTTTTATGCCCATACCCTCATCTCCTTTGGTTCTTTACTTAGATGTCATGTTCTTACATAAATTAAAATCGTCCCCAAAGAGTCTGTGTCTTACTTTTCTACTTCATTTTTTCTTAAAATTATTTGTTTTATATGTACAAATACATTATAATCATTGTGTGCATGTATATGTGTATATAAATAATTTATGTGTGTAATTTATGTATCCAAATATATATAAATTTAGAGGAAATACTGTTTCATTTTGTTTGTTTTCAATTAAGGAATTTAAGCCTTTTTAAAAAAATTTTAATTAGTTGTTATTTTATTTATTTATTTATTTACATGCAGTGCTAAGAATTGAACCCAGTGCCTCATACACACTAGGCAAGTACTTTACCACTGAGCCACAACCCCAGCCTAGGAATTTAAGCTTATCGTTGTCTATTTAAGTCACTGATGTATTCTAAATCCACATGATTTCTAAATACTAATCTTGCCTTATTGTTATAAGATTAGACATTTTAAGAAAACATTGTTACAAAGTAGTGAATGCTTATATAACAATACAGAATTCGGACATACATACCAAAAGATATGTGGGTAGATAAAATTAAACTGATTGTAAGTTAAAATTAAACTAACTGTAAGTTAAGAACCTTCTCTTTCCTGTTGCCACTCTTCATTTCCAATATAAGCAATCATTGTTACTTTTGATATGTATTCTTTCAGACATTTTCCTATTTATATAGACATATATGTTAAAACAGGCTTTTAATGCAAGTGAGAATTTACAAGCTTTTTTAACTCAGTAATATATCTTAGGTATATCTTTATATATATACATACATACATGCACACACACATATATTTATTTATTTATTTATATATATATATATATATATATATATATATATATATATATATATATATATATATATAATTTTTTTTTGTATCAGGGATTGAATTCAGGGGCTCTTTACCATCAAGCCACATCCTCATCCCTCTTCTTTTTTTTTCAGAACTACTGTTTTTATTTTAAATAACTCATGTTCAGATCTACCACATACCAGTTGGGTAATGTTAGACAAATCAATTTTAATGAACTATTATTTCTATATATGTAGTTTCAATAACTAATTATTATTTTTTAGTTCTAACAATTTTTTTTTCTTCTAACTAGTTATCTAAGACAGTAGGATGCATTTTGACATATCATACATAAATGAAGTATAACTTCTCATTCTTTGGTTGTGCATGATGTAGAATATGTGATGTAATCATATATGTACCTGGGGTAATAATTTCTGATTCATTCTACTATCCTTTCTTCCCTCATAACCCTCCCCTCCCCTCATTGCCCTTTGTCTAATCCAAAATATGTTTATTCTTCCCTACCCCCGCCAACCCATTGTGAATTAGTATCTGCATATCAGACAAAATATTCAGTCTTTGGTTCTTTGGGATTGGCTTATTTAGCTTAGCATGATATTCTCCAGGTCCATCCATTTGCCACCAAATGCCATAATTTCATTCTTCTTTAAGGCTGAGTAATACTTCATTGGGAAGATATATATCACACTTTCTTTATCCATTCATCTGTTGAAGGACACCTGGGTTGGTTCCGTAGTTTAGCTATTGTGAATTTAGCTGCTATAAACATGATGTGGCTGCATCACTGTATTATGCTGATTTAAAGCCCTTTGAGTATAAACCTAGGAGTGGGATAACTGGGTCAAATGGTGGTTCCATTCCAGATTTTCTTATGAATCTCCATGCTGCTTTCTATAGTAGTTGCATCAATTTGCAGTCCCACCAGCAATGTATGAGTGTACCTTTACCCCCACATGCTTGCCAACATTTATTGTTGCATATTTTTTCTTTTTCTTTTTTTGTGGTGCTTAGTAATGAACTAGGGCCTTGGTCATGTGACGCAAGCAGTCTACCAAGTGAGCTATGTCCCTAGGCCTGTTGCTCGTATTCTTGATAGTTGCCATTCTAACTGGAGTGAGATAGAATCTCATTGGAGTTTTGATTTGCATTTCTCTAATTGCTAGAGATGTTGAATGTATTTTCACATATTTGTTGATCAATTGTATGTCTTCTGTGAAGTGTCTGTTCAGTTCCTTAGCCCATTTATTGATTGGTTTGTTTTTCTGGTGTTTTTATTGTTTTTTAATTTTTTTTTAGTTGTTGATGAAACTTTATTTTTTAAATTTATTTATATGTGGTGCTGAGAATCAAACCCTAGGTCCCTCACACATGCCAGGCAAGCACTCTACCACTGAGCCACAACCCCAGCCCCTGTTGTTAAGTTTCTTGAGTTTTTTATATATCCTGGGGATTAATGCTCTGAGGTGTATGTGTGGTAAAGGTTTTCTCCCATTCGGTAGGCACTCTTCATGTTATTGATTGTTTGATGTGAAGAACCATTTTAGTTTGAATCTTTTTATTGATTCTTGCTTATAGTTCTTGTGCTCTAGAAATCTTGTTAAGGAGGTCAGTTCCTAAGCTGAGGTGGTAGAGTTTGGACCTACTTTTTCTTCTGTTAAATGCATGGTCACTGTTCTAGTGCCTAAATCCTTGATCCACTTTGAGTTGAGTTTTGTGCAAGATTAGAGATAGAGGTTTAATTTCATTTTGCTTCATGTGGATTTTAAGTTTTCCCAGCACCATTTGTTGAATAGGCTATCTTTTCTCCAGTGAGTATTTTTGTCACCTTTGTCTAGTATGAGATAACTGTATTTATATGGGTTTGTCTCTATGTCTTCTATTCTGTATCATTGGTCTATATGTCTGTTTTGGTGCCAGTGTCATCCCATTGTTTTTTGTTGTTGCTGTTATGGCTCTGTAGTATAATTTAAGTTCTGGTATTATGATGCCTCTTGCTTCACTTTTCTTCCTAAGGATTGCTTTGGCTATTCTGGGTCTCTTTTTTCCAAACGAATTTCATGATTCCTTTTTCTAGTTTTACAAAGAATGTCATTGGAATTTTAATAGGAATTGCATTAAATCTATATAATGCTTTTGGTAGTATGGCCATTTTGACAATGTTAATTCTACCTATCCAAGAATATGGGAGATATTTCCATCTTCTAAGGTCTTCAATTTTTTTCTTTAGTTTTCTGTAGTTTTCACTGTAGAGGTCTTTCACCTCTTTTGTTATATTGATTCCAAATATTCTATTTTATTTTTTTACACTATTGTGAATGGGGTAGTTTTCCTAATTTCTTTTTCAGTGACTTTATCACTGATATATAGGAATGAATTCGATGTATAGTTGTTAATTTTATATCCTACTACTTTGCTGAATTTCATTCATTAATTCTAGAAGTTTTCTGGTGGATTTTTTAGGTCTTCTAAATATAGAATCATATTGTCGGCAAATAGTAATAATTTGAGTTCTTTTTCTATTCGTATCCCTTTAATTTCTTTCTTCTGTCTACTTGCCCTGGCTAGTTTCCAGGATTATATCAAATAAAAGTGGTAAAAAAAAGGGTATTCTTGTCTTACTACAGTTCGTAGATGGAATGCCTTCAGTTTTTCTCCATTTAGAATGATTTTGGTCTTGGGTTTAGCATGTATAGCTTTTACAGTGTTGAGATTTGTTTCTACTATCCCTAGTTTTTCTAGTGTTTTAAACATTAAAGGGTGCTTTATTTTGTCAAATGCTTTTTGTGCTCCAATTGAAATGATCATATGATTCTCCTTGAAGTCTATTGATGTGATGAATTACATTTATTTATTTCTGTATTTGAACCAACCTTGAATCCCACTTGAATATGATGCACTATTGTTTTAGTCAGCTTTTTTATTTCTGTTACTAAAAGATCTGACCAGAACAATTTTAAGAGAGGAAAAGGACTCATGGTGTTATTTGAGGGCTCATCGTGTTTAGATGTCTTAGTCCATAGAAGGCCAGCTCCATCCCTTGGGCTTTGAGGTAAGGCAGAACATCTGGAAGAAGAGTGTGACAGAGGGAAGGAGTTCACATAGTGATCAGGAAACAGAATCAGAGACTTCACTCTCCAGATACAAAATATATACCCCATATAGAGACTCCACTCTCCATATAAAAAATGTATACTCCATAGCCATCCCCCCAATTCCCATCTCCTCCAGCCATACCCTGCCACTTCTTTTAATTCATATCGGGGATTAATTCACTGATTAGGTTAGTCATTTCTCTTCTGAATCTTCTTGCATTGTCTTATGTGAACTTTTGGGGGATACTTCACAACCAAACCATAACAACTATATATTTAATGTTTTTATATGTGAGTTGCCAGAATTGTATACAGAAGTTTTGCATCTATGTTCATTAGGGATATTGGTCTGAAGTTATCTTTCCTTGATGTGTCTTTGATTTTGATATCAGGTGATACTAGCTTCATAGAATGAGTTTGGAAGAGTTCCCTCCTTTTCTGTTTCATGAAATAGTTTGAGGCTTATTGGTATTAATTCATCAAAGGTCTTGTAGTACTGGGTAAGAATCTTTTTCATCCTGGGTGTTACTTAAATGGTTGGCTTTTGATGCCTTCTTCTATTTTATTGCTTGAAATTGATCTGTTTAAATTGTGTATGTCCTCCTAATTCCTTTTGGGTAGCTCATTTGTCTCTAGAAATTTGTTGATGTCTTTAAATTTTTCATTTTTATTGGAGTATAAATTTTCAAAATAACTTCTGATTCTCTACTGTATTTCAACAGTATCTGTTGTAATATTTTTTGTGATTATGAATTTTAGTGATTTGAGTTTTCTGTCTTCATTAGCACGATTGAGTTTATCAATTTTATTTATTTTTTCAAAGACACAAATTTTTGTTTTGTTAATTTTTTAATTGTTCCGATTATTTCAATTTCATTTATTTCAGCTCTGATTTTAATTATTTCCTGTCTTCTACTGCTTTTGGTGTTGATTTGTTTTTCTTTTTCTAGGGCTTTGAGGTCTTATGTTAGGTCATTTACTCATTGACTTTCCATTCTTTCATGAATTTAGCTTAATAGTGTCCCAGAGATTTTGACAAGTTTTATTAGTTCTCATTTATCTCTGGTAAGTATTTTAAAAATTTCATCCCTGATTTCTTCTTATGTCCATTGGTTAGTCTCTAGGTGTTGGAGTTTTTTATTTTTTATTGTATCAATTATTTCTAATTTCATTCCATTATGATCTGATAGAATGCAGGGTATAATCTCTTTTTTATTTCATAGTTGTTGCTTTGTGGCATATTTTAGAGAAGAGTCTGTATGCTGCTGAGAAGAGCATGTATTCGTTGATGGGTATAATACTCTTTATATGTCTGTTAAGTATAAATTATTGACTATATTATTAAGTTCTATAGTTTTTTTGTTTAGTTTTTGTTTGACGATCTATCCAGTAGTGAGAAAGGTTTGTTAAAGTCACTCAGTATTATTGTATTATGGTCTATGTAATTCTTGAAATTGAGGCAGGGTTTGTTTGATATATGTAGATGCTCCAATGTTTGGGGCATAAATATTTAACGTATTATGTCTTGTTGATGTATAATTCCCTTAAGCAGTATGAAATGTCTTCTTTGTCCCTTCTGATTAAATTTTGGCTTGAAGTACACTTTATCTGACATGGGGATAGAAACCCCTGTTTGTTTACTCAGTCCATGTGAGTGGTATGTTTTTTCCCGTCCTTTCATTTTCACTGTGTGGATGTCTTTGCTTATGAGGTGAGTCTCTTGGAGACAACAGATTTTTGGGTTTTGTTTTTTTAATCCAATCTGCCAATCTATGTCTTTTGGGTTTATTAGTTTAGACCATTAACATTATTTTTGAGATATGATTTGTGTTCCCAGTCATTTTAGGTTATTTCTACTTTTTACTTTGAATTAATTTCTCCTTTGATTGATTATTCCTTTTGTATGGCTCCTCCCTTTGTTGATTTTTTTTGACTTTTTTTTCCATCTTCATGGAATATTTTGTTGATAATGTTTTATAGCACAGATTTTCTAGTTATGAATTCTTTAACCTTTTTTTATTACGGAAGGTTTTTATTTCATCTTTAAATCTGAAGTTTTATTTTTGTTAGATATAAAATTCTTGGTTGGCATCCATCTTCTTCAGAACTAGGTATATATTATTCCAGGACCTCCTGGCTTTGAGGGTCTGGGTTGAAAAATCACCTGAGATCCTAATTAGTTTCCCTCTATATATAATCTGATATTTTTTCTCTCATAGCCTTTAAAATTCAATCCTTATTTTCTATATTTGACCTTTTTTTAATGATGTGTCTTGATGTGGGTCTGTTGTGATCTTGTACATTTGAGGTCCTCTTGTATTTGATTTTCCATTTCATTCTTCAGATTTTGGAAATTTTTTCATATTATTTCATTGAAAAACTGGGCATTCCTTTGGTTTGTATCTCTATGCCTTCACCTATCCCGATAAATCTTATTTTGGTCTTTTCTTGTTATTTCATCATTCTTGGAAGTTCTGTTCATGGTTTCTTACCATCTTCCCTGTGTAGTCAACTTTATTTTCAAAATTATATATTTTGTCTTCATTGCCTGAGGTTCTATCTTCCAAATGGTCTAGTCTATTGATAGTAATTTCCATTGAATTTTTAATTGGTTTATTGATTGTTTCATTTTGAGGATTTCTGGGGTTGTTGTTGTTGTTGTTGTAATTTTCTGAGAATCTCTGCCTCTGCAATGATCTTTTACCTCCTCAAATTTATCTCTGATTTTATTCCCTATATCATTCTTTATGTACCAGGTCAGTCTAATATGTACTTTCTAAATTCCTTTTCTACATTTCTTTTACTGTGTTGTCTATGGGTTTAATTATTGGATCATCTTGGTTTGTTTGGGCCACTTTGTTCCATTGTTTTCTCATGTTGTTCTTATGTCTGTCCTTCTAGCAGTGTGGTTTTCAAGCAGTACAGTGTCTACCCTGTAGATTAATAGTGTCCCTGAAGATTTCTAGTACCTCGCCTTTAAGGAAGAGACAAATAATAACTGCACCCAATACAAATAATATACAGCCTTAAACCAAATAGCTCCTATTAAGGCATCCACAGTTTTATTCCATTAAACTGAAATGATGTGTTCAATTATTGTCTACAATATAAACATTAAGTTTGCAAAAAAGTTTACAGTTTCCATTGGTGGACAAAGAGAGAACAAAAGTCATGTAGGGTGTGATGTTTATGAGGAAGGATCAGAAAAGATAGAAGTTAAAAAATTATAGGAAGAATGAAGGGAGGACTTAATAGAGGTTGGGTGTTAGCAAGAGAAAAGTGAGAAAGAGAATACAAGGAAACAGATAAATGAGAGGGGAATGAATATATATATATATATATATATATATATATATATATATATATATATATAATTTTTTAAAAGAAAATAATAACAAAACTGTAATGTACTATTCAGATATCCCAGTCCTCAATAAAATGATCCATGAAAAATACTTGGTTTCAAAAATGGTAGACATGTGAGAGAAGAAAAAAAAGGAATCTGGATGAAAAATTGAACACTTTTTTCCATTGCAGTTCAAGTTTCTCAGCTTCTCTTCTGAGCAGTTAGGTATGTTGTCTGGAATTTGATGGTAGCTCTACCCTCAGGGTAGTTAGGGTTGCTAGGGTGAGAGTGTTAGTCCTGGAAGCGGAACTACTAGAGCCAAGGTGTAGGCTTAGGTACGTTCCAATCTCTTCACTGCGTGCCTATTGGTCTGAAGATTTTAAGTCATCACACCTCCAAGGCTCAGCAATTGTCTGTCCACATTGGAAGACTGTACCTCGGGAATCTCCTTTAGGTTCTACACATGTGATGTAGGAATCTGTTCTTAGCCCACAACTTTGCCTGCAGACCCCATGAACCCTGGTCATCATTTGGTCTCCAAACTTGATCTCTTTCTTTGCCTGTCCTTTCAAATTCACAGTCAGGCACTTTTCTTCCAGCCAGTACTGCAAGCAGCTGATTGGATGGGGAGGGGAAAGCCAGGTGGGTTTCCTTGATCAGTATTCTCCTGTGTAAATGTCCCTCCATGCTTGATTTTCTCCGGTCACTTTGGAACACTCTCTATCACACAGCATGGGTTTGCCTTGCACATTTTTGGGGCCAGACTTCGATCTGCCAATAATTGACTCACCTAACTGCAGGCCCCCCAGCCACTGCTTCACAAGGGTTCTTTCTGCTGTCCTCCATGCATGCCGCCAAGAAAGCTGGTGGCTTCCCTCCTGTACACACATGCTGTGCAGCACAGCTTACTGATTTTTTTTTTTTGTTGTTGTTTTTTGAGCAGTATCTCTGAGCTCTTAAGCTCTCCATACCGCAGAACACCTCTGTTTTCCTAGGAATGGGGGTTCCTTTATTGCTTTACTACATTCACCTAGGGATTATTCTGGTTTGTACTTCCAGCTATTTTACAGCCCTGGAGCTCGGGATCTTTCCCCCTTATTTTATTATACAAGATCTCTTGAGTCCATGATCTGTTTTGAGTATCCAGTATTAAATTCCAGTTAAGTCCTTCCTAGTTCTGGACCATTCACCCATCTTGTTGAAAAAAGTGACCTTTTTGCTTTTCTTGGTTCACTCCACAGATCTGTCAGGGAAGCAAATACTTTATTCAGCCATCTTCCTGCATTTCCAACCGTTTTTTTTTTTTTTTTTGAAAGAGAGTCTCACTAAATTGCTAAGGCTCATCCTGAATTTTTGATCCTCCTGCCTCAACCTTCCAAATTTCTGGAGTTGCAAGCACACACCACTGTACCTGGCTCTTTTAATATATTTAATCCAATATAATCTATTCTATATTATTATATGTTTTGTGTCTGTGTAATTTAGATATCCATGTAATATGAATAATATGTATCATATATCTTAGGTATATAAGTAGTGTGTAGTATCAGTGTATATAGTATGTTATGTACACTGTTGCTATATAACCATATCTAAGATGTTATTTTTAAAAGAATTATTAAAAATTTTTTTTACATAATAAATTTTTTATCATACATTTATACTGAAATTCATTAAATGACATAATATTCATTGTTACTTTTAATTGGAAAACTTAGTCAAAAATGTTTTAAGTTACAATACTTGTAACCCTGAGGGAACTATCATTTTTGTATCCCCACTGCCTCAGTACACGTTATACATGGTAGAAACTTTGGATAAAACACACAACACTAATTTTTTTTTATACTTTTTTATTTATATTTAGCTTCTCTGTTGATTCAGTGGTAATTAAAGAATCTGATGTACAGAAATCAGTAGTACATCCTGGAAGTTGTCTAAAAAAGAATATTGATCATGCAATAGAGGTATGTTATTTTTGATCTTCATTTTTAAACAGTTATGTACACTGATACTTTTTCTTACTATCAATTTTATGTCTTCAGTTTTGTAATTATGTAGTAAATATTTGGCTAAGATTAAGCATAAATCATGAGGATAATACCTTATGTAAAAGATCCAGAATGTCTATAGAAATATTTTTCATAGCATAGGAAAAACACAGAGAAAGTTAAATTTGAGAATTTTCCTCCCCTGTTACAGTTTAAATTTTTTCTTTGTAACATTTCTTTATGAACTGTGTAACAAATCAGCTTCAGTACCATGGGCAACATAGTCTTTCCTTCCCATTATGGAAGCGGAGGGTATCTTCAGAATGGTGTATAGGATTCCCTAAAATCCAAGGTGCTAGGGCTGGAATAATGGATCAGGCCACCTTCCAACAGAAATAATGATAGAAAAACGCTTTTTTTACCGTGCTTGCCACTGAACCACTCTCTGCCTGTCCTCGACATTGTATTATTCAAAACTTTTTTCAACCCCCAACTGCATCATCATCTTCACTAAATAATTCTAAATTCTAGTAAAAATTAAAATCACTGACTATTGCCCATTCTCATTCTGGATATTAAGAAGAGATATGAGCCACATTCATCCCTTATTAAATGTCTGTTGGATGAAATTCAAATAATTGGTAAATAAACAAATACTTTCATGTTGACTGTATATCTACATTTCTAAAAGAAGATTTATTTTTTTAATTGATAAAAATAATTTGTATGTGGAAAATTGTGTTCTTTTAATAAATACCAAGAAGAAAATTTGCTCATGATTTCATTATCAAACATAGCCACTTGTTAACATTTTACCTATGTCTTATTAATTATATTTAAGTATCTTTAACCCACCCTAGAATTTATGCTAATAATTACAGATATGTAAATATATTTCTCTCTTTGCATCTTTAAGTTTATACTAAGTGTAATTATTTTGTAGGATTATTAGATTAAATGTTTTTAGTTAAAAGATAACTGAAATTTATTTTTATTTGAAAGTGTCCAAAAATAGTGATATTTTTGGAATATTGACTACATCCTTAAAATTAATGGTATAAAATCAGTGTAAATTGTCATATTTCACCCTTAAATTTAGTTTTCTAAGGAATGTGGAATGAAACAAGAAACAAACATGGTTAAATTTTTGGAAAAACAATACCAAGAAAGATTAGAAGAAGAAATAGCTAAGGTAAGTTTATAGTTTATCTGCAAGGTTTTCTTGGTTTATAGATTTTCTTGATCTTTGAACTGTCAAAAAAAGCATGGATTTTATTGATGGTATGTACTTTGTTTTTATTTGTAAGTTTCATATATAGTCCATCAAACAGTTGTGTAACAGCATCAACTATAATTGCTGCTTCATAGAATGTTTTGCGGTGCTTTTCATTGAAAAGAACGTTTTTTCTTGATATAGAATAGTAATTACAATTTTTCAGAATGCCACAAGTTTTTATATATGTGTTACATTGTAAATAGTTACCTTGTGAAGGAGTTTGGCATTCTAAAAATGAGGGAAAAGTTATGAAGAGAAAAAGTAGTTGTATTACCCTGATAAATTATTGTAATGTTAGATAATAACTACAGATACTGATGGAGGATTGTCACATAACATTATCACTCATGGCCAAGTGAATTTTCTTGGAAGGAAGAAATATAAAGACTTTTATTTTTTTTTTATTTTTGTACTGAGCATTTATTGATGTTATAGTTAGAAAAGTTTTGCTTGTTTTATTTTAAAAGGCAGGCAGTAAAACACTTTGATGTTAAATTTATTGAAAAATAGCCTATCTCTGTATCATTTTATCAGAGGATTTATTTTTGTTTTTAAAACTATGAGGCCAGGCTTTTTTCTAATTCATATAATTTTGAGTAATGACCCACTTTTTAAATCCAGCTGGTATTTATAAATCTAACCTTTTTTTGTTTGTTTGATTGATTTCTTTAGGTCATTGTGTCAATGAGCATTGCATTTGCTCAACAAACTGAACTATCTAGACTATCAAAGGGAAAAGAAAATACTATGTCATCAAAACAAGCATTTACTTTCTGTCAGCAAAATGAAAAACATTATTTTAATGAAATGAAATTATCTCAGGATCAAATTAATCTTCAGACCTCTGATGCATTGGACATGAAATTTAAAGAAGAATTTAAGCCACTTAGTAAAGAATTAGGAGAAGATGGAGAAGTTCTATTACCAAACAGTGATCATCTTGATGATATAACAGAATCAGAGGTCCACCAACTAACTATTTCAGAAGAAATGTTCTCCAAAGACAAAACATTTATAGTTAGCGAATCTGTAAGTATGCTTCTTTGAATATAAAAAAGAAAAACTTATAATAACATCTTCAGTTTAAAACAGTAGCAATAATGCTGATTAATAGAGAATGAAAGTATGAAGTCCAGTCTTGACTTTAATGTATTTTATTAATTATAAGGTATTTGATTAAGTGAAACAATATTGGTGTGAAGTATAAAATAAATCAGGTCATAGTATTCTTGGTTGTCTTATGGACATAGTACATGTTAAGTTCTCATTGTAAATTATACCTGTGTTAGTTTTATTTAAACTAATTGAAGATTAATTATATTATAACTAGGTAATACCTGTGGCCAAATGATTTGCTCAATTAAATGTAAGAACATAAAAGGAAATTGCTACGAATTCAAGAAGACAATTCAAAGTATCTCTATACTAATTCTTTTTTCTTGTTAGTTGAGGATCTGTTACCCCAACGAATTGCAGCCTTTATTAGAAAACAATAAATTCTATTTCTTTTAAAATTATCTGAATTTCAAATTTATTTTATGTGTTCACGATAGATATATCTTGTTCAGAGGAGTATTCAAATAAAACTGTCAGCTTTTTATGTAATGCAAAACTTGTGAAATGTTTATGAAAACTAATTTAGCTATAGCTGTTCAAGGCAGAATGATTTTAATTAGTATCTTAAGGGATTGAAGTATTCATAGAACCTATTGACTTGTCATGAGTGTGAGAAACTCATAAATGTAAAGCATTTATTTCCAAATAAAATTTATTATAATTTTTCTTTGAATAAGCAGTTTTCTATAATACGGTGATGACCAATGAATAAAAATTAAATAGGCAAAATTCCTTATATTTTGTGAACTTAATTTTTAAAAATATTTTTCTAGTTGTATATGGACATAATACCTTTATTTTATTTGTTTATTTTTATGTGGTTCCCAGGATTGAACCCAGTGCCTCATGCATGCTAGGCAAGCGCTCTACTACTGAGGCACAACCCTGGCCCTATAAACTTTGCATGTGTGTGTGTGTATATTTGTTGTTGTTGTTTATATTATTTCCCCATTATAAAATATCAAGAGATATAAAGGAGTTATAACTTTATTAAGAGAAGGGGCTAGAGATGTAGCTTGGTGGTAGAGCACTTGCCCAGCATGTGTGAGGCCCTGGGATCAATCTCTAGTATGGGCGGAAAAAAAAGTGGATGGGGTGGGGGTTGGAGGGGGTGGATAAAGAATCTTGAGTATTTTGTTTTTCTCTGTTAGAATTAGATTTTAGCTAAACTATCTTGTAAGTAGCTGTTTCCTTTTGGAAAATAACATGTATGGTGGTAATAAATTAACTTCATGTTGTTTTGGAATTATAAATAAGAAAAATACTTTTTTAAAACAAGTGATTTATGGGCTGGGGTTGTGGCTCAGTGGTAGAGTGCTTGCCTTGCATGGGTGAGACACTAGGTTTGATCCTCAGCACCACATAAAATAAATGAAAAAAGGTATTATGTTCATCTACAACTAAAAAATAATTTTTTTAAAAAAAGTGATTTATGCTTTTGTTTAATAATAAAACTAAAACTCAGATGCTTTATGTTGTTAATAGAATTGTTTTCATATTCAGTTAAAGTATCAGTGCTGACTAATTACCACAAAATATGTTATGATTGAGTTTTTTGCTTGTGTTTTTTCCTATCAAAGATTCATGGTAAGATGTTGACATCAAGCATGGATGCTTCTAAACAAATGATGTCAAACGAAGAACAGTTGGAAGATATGAGGCAAGAACTTGTACGACAGTATGAAGAACATCAACAGGCCACAGAACTGTTGAGGCAGGCACACATGTGGCACATGGAGCAGCTACAAGAAGAGATTAAGAGACTTAATAGACAGTTAGCCCAGGTATGGAACTTTAGAGTCTCTTTTCTCCTCAATTGAAATAATGGTATTTTTTATGTGGCTTTTTTTTTAAGTCAAAATTATTTTTCCTAGATACAAATAAATTACAAATACTTAACATCAGGAAGTTCCTGGGATCAACTTTAGACCTTGTTAGGCACACCTAACTCAACTGATATAATGTGCATTATCATTTTATTTAACTGCCTTTCAGGCACTGGAAATGTGACTACAATATAAATTTTAAAATTCTATTGACCATACATAGCTAAAGCACTTTGAGAGTTTTGGAAATATTATACTGAGGTACTTGAGTATACAGTTGCTGTCATTCACTTTTTCAATGTTCATTTGTAGTTCTGTGAGTCTACCAATTACCATCTCCAAGGTTTATCTTTAGCTATCTTTAATCCATCTTTTTAATCATGAATGGAAATCTTCTGAAGTAATCTGTTTCTAGAACTCTCTCAGAGGACACATCTCTTGTTGATTAGAGAAATTCAAATTTATATAACATTCTTTTCTAAATTTAAATATCTCATGGTATTTGGGAGCTATATTCTTATCAACTGCTATATAAAATATACTCACAAAATTATTTCAGAAAAGCAAGAAATATTTGCATGAAAGTTCTTATGAAAACAAATTTATTGAATTTAATTTTGAAAACTAAAACGTGTATTTTTAAAATATAAAATAATAGGGAAATTGATATTTGAGAATAAAATATATCATTTGAAAAATCAGTTTTGTGGGGCTGGGGATGTGGCTCAGGCGGTAGCGCGCTCGCCTGGCATGCGTGGGGCCCGGGTTCGATCCTCAGCACCACATACAAAGATGTTGGGTCCGCCGAGAACTAAAAAATAAATATTAAAAAAAAATTCTCTCTCTTTCTCTCTCTCTCTCTCTCTCTCTCTCTCTCTCTCTCTCTCTCTCCTTTAAGAAAAATCAGTTTTGCTTTTCTTCATTGCATTTTGTGAATTTATTCTTCTAAAATTTCAATGCAAAAATTGACAGAGAAAATATTACTCGAACTATACAAATTCCCGAATATTTAAGTTTAAATAACTTTTTTTCTAAAGTTGCGAATTTTGCATTGAACTTCATATGTGCCTTTTAATCCGTAATAATGAAATATGAATCATAAGGTAGAACCAAGGTCTCTTGGTCCCAAGGGGTTAAAAGAAATCTGCTTTTTACCTCTATCGCAATCAATATTCTTCCATGACCTCTTTTCTTATTTAGAGATCCTCATTAAATAACAAAAACCTGGTTTCAGAAAGAGAAAGGGTGCTTTTAGAAGAGTTGGAAGCACTAAAGCAGCTGTCTTTTGCTGGAAGAGAGAAGCTGTGTTGTGAGCTGCACAGCAGCAGTACGCAAACACAGGTAGTATTGACTTTGGTGCATTTAGGAACAGTAGATCAACAATGCAGTAGGATTTGTTTGTCTTTATTGTTGATAGGTGACGTATTTTTATAGTTACTGAGCTTAACATATTGGTGATCACTTAGATGTAAGGTAGGTGGAGTCAAAATGCCTTGCTTTCTGTTTAAGATAATTTGAATCTGGCATTGCTGTAGGAGAAACTGTTCTACCAAGGAGCAACCTTTATTGACAACCCTTATTGCCACACTATATAGAGTATATTAGTTTGAAGCCATTAAAACATTTTTCATCTCTACACTTGAATGTTTTATCCTTTTCTTGATACTGCTGATCTCTTGATAAATTGTAGTTAAATATTATTTCAAGCACTTTCTGGTTCACATCATACCAGTACAGAAGAATGATATGCTGTTTTTAAGATGACAGGTTTTCTTTCTGTCTTGTCCTCTCTGCCGTTGCACAAACTTAAACAGAATGAAAATGAAAACCAAAGGGAAATTGAGGAACAGACATTGAAAGAAAAGGAAATGGACATAAAACCTGAAGATGTACCTCCTGATAGTCTGTCCAGTGAAAGCTATACAAAATGTGTATTTTTTCAGTGCAAAGTCAATTAAAATGGTTGTTCAAATGTAATAAACTTTATTCATCCTGATTTTTATCTTGTATATGTGTATTTTCTTAAAATGTCAATCAGTTACAAACTTGCATTGCCTCAAAGAAACTTTTTAAACCAGAAAATTAAGTATTTTATGATCCTCTTTTGAGTAGTTACTGATTCACCGGCCAAGGGAAGATTACATGATAAGGAGTCTAAATTTAGGAGACAGTCATATGTGCCCAGCCATTCTTGCTGGAGGTAAATTATTTGAATTGGCAGCAATTTTCTGGGGAATGCAATAAACAGGGTCAACTTCCTGAGAGCTCTGATGTTCTTACTGCAGCTGTCAAAGTTGGGGCCACTCCGCCCTCTTCCTTAACCAAGGTCTCAACCCCCTCGATTGAGGCAGGCCACCGAGGAGTATGGTTCTCTATTTCTTTGTCTAAGTCTTGTAGTCCTGATGTATCCAGTGCAGAAACCCCTCCCTAACCCATAGGAATTCATGTGTTTTGACTTTTCAGTTGCAGCAGGAAGTCAAAGACTGGAGTGCATCACACACTGAGCTCAGTGAACAAATCAAATCATTTGAGAAGTTCCAGAAAGATTTACTTGTAGCTCTTAATCACAAAGATGATACTATTAATGTAAGTTTATACTCCAAATACATGTTTCATCTCATGAATTCTCCTGAAATCTTCTGAATTAAAATCGAGAGTCTTCCAACCTTTTGCTTCTTTTCTAGGCTTTGACTAATTATATCACACAGTTGAATCGGTTACAATGTGAATCTGAATCTGAGGATCAAAATAGAGAAGATGAGTCAGATGAATTAACCAACGGAGAGGTAGCAGGTAAGATCAGTCTCAGGGAGGTTGAATCCTTTTTTTGCTTTCTTGTCTTTAATTAAGTATTTATACAGATGCCACTTTTCAGCTGGCTGATTTTCTTCTTAAGCTTCAGGGTTGTAGACACATATCACTGGATCTATAGATATGTCTTTTGCATTGGCAGAGGTGGGTTGCTGGGGTATAATGTAGCAATAGGCATGTGAAGAACACTGACTTTTTCTATTCCATTGAAAACTAGTAAGTACACTGCAGCTACAATAGTCACATCCTATACAATACTTAGAGTATTGAACATTGTACAGTAAGAGAAATTTATTTCTTAACTTATGCAGATGATAGTTGATTTTGATACTCATCATCTCTATGGCTCTGTGGTTTTAAGGTCCACAGTCAGTCTTAAGAGTCCGGAGGTAGTTGGAACCATAAACTAAGGCTGTGAGAACAGAGGCTAGAGACTATCAGAAATCTAGAGAGAGGGAGTGTAACAGTGTTTACTGATGAGGAAAATATTTCCACATGTTTTCTCCCAAGTTGGATATTGCTTACATAGCAAGTATTTCAAACCACACCTGGTAGTAGATTCAGGGAGAAAATAGAGGATTGAATCTTTCTAAATAAGACACTTACTTGCCCAGGTGAAGATAGATCTGAGAGAGAAGAAAAGATTTTATCTTACAAGAATAGCATAGATAACATTTTAGTTGTGCAAACTAGAAATTCACCTTTTTTGTTTTGTTTTGTTTTTAAGACAGACACAGTACTTTTATTTATTTTTATGCTGAGGATCAAACTCAGTGCCTCACACATGCTAGGTGAGCACTCTACCACTGAGCCACAACCCCAGCCTGAAATTCACCTCTCTCTCTCTTTTTTTTTTTTAAATCTAAGCTTGCAATTCTCTTAAAAGTCATTAGTCTAATCAGTTTAGTTATTTAATTGATTTTTTTTCTTCTGGTGTTTGAACACAATCATTATTTAGTTTGGGGAAGTTAGGAGAATATAGAGTTAAAAGTAAGGAAAGAAAAAGCTAAAGTCTTTTGTTTTTTAGGTGATCGGAATGAGAAGATCAAAGATCAAATTAAGCAGATGATGGATGTCTCTCGGGTATAGTTCTTTGTTAGAGTCCCATAGTGCCTGTGAATTCTTCCTGTGCCTCACTTTTAAGAATACCTCTCTTTTCTGCAATTTTTAGACACAAACTACAATATCAGTAGTTGAAGAGGATCTAAAACTTTTACAACTTAAGCTAAGAGCCTCGATGTCCACAAAATGTAATCTAGAAGGTGGGTTCTTCTTGAGAAGAAATTGCCATGTTGGAAAGACTTAAAATTTTATTGCAAAGATAAAGAATGGCTTCTTGCTTTCATGCTTCTTACTTTTCTTGGCACTACTCCCTCAAACAAGTTCTTAAGTCCTTGTACACATATAGAGATAAGCTGTTTTATCCTTTACAGACCAAATAAATAAATTAGAAGGTGACTGCAATTCACTACAGTCTTCTAAAGTTGGACTAGAAGAGGAATGCAAAACTCTAACGCAGAAAATGGAGATTTTAAATGAACTCTACCAGAAAAATGAGATGGCACTACAAAAGTAAGATTTTCATTGTTTGTTATTGTTATCACTGTGTGAACTAACAGATAATTTTATCTTTTCTTAAGATTATTTACAATTTCTTCTAGTTGTAATAAGTAGAGATTTGTCTTTTTTCCTTTGTGTTTTTTTTCCTATAAGTTGCATTTTTCTTTCCATCGTCAGTCTTAAGAGTCCTGAGGTAGTTGGAACCATAAACTAAGGCTGTGAGGACATCATAATCAATTGTCAAATTCATATGAAGGCAGGAAGTGGTAAAAAGGTATTAACAGTCACTGTGGAAATACCTCTCAAAGTTCAAGACCCTTTCTATGATCCCCCTATTTATTTTAATTACCTTTCATTGTGATCAGTTATGTAATTCTAATGTTTTGAACTTGTATCTCTAACTCTGGACCTTTAAAAATACTGAGTGATTTGGAATTGCATGTTTTAGTAGAATAAAAACTTCAAAAAGGAATAATATTTACTTATTGATGGTACAAGTTTGGACTTGAATATCTCAGATGTTCACACAAAATTGAACTGTGGCAAGGACCTTAGGAGTTATGATTACAGAAGTACTTGTTTGGAGTATATATTTATATATTAATCTTCTTAGTGTGGAGCTAGTTATTTTTTGAAAGTTCATTTGAAGTTTTTAATCCACAAAAATACTTGAATTCTCTAAAAATAGGTTGTGTCAGATTTTATTTGTTTGCACCTGATTTTACTCTTCGGCATATATATATATATCTTGTAAAGCAAAGACAGACCTTCTTACAGACCTAACTATTTTTAGGTATTTTGACTTCTGTTGCCTAATTAATGCATTACATATTGAAACCTTTCCATTAACTTTTCTAAAATTCTGTGATCTCCAAGTGACCTTTTTAGAATCTCAAATTTTTGTTCAGGCCAGATCTAAATTCCTGGCCTGTTTCAAAGAAACATTTCTCATTTTATCACTTTTTTTTTTAAAAGAACACTTGTTTTCTCTGTCCCTACTAGTAATCTGAATGACCTAAAAGGCAATTAATTTTCTTTGTAATGCAATTAAATTGTAGCACTATTTTTCTCAACTCCTCCAAAATTCATTCAGTCATCATCTGTGGTTTGTACTCTTTTTACTCATCCTCAGGTACTATGTCAGTTCATGCCTCTGTCATCTTTTCTGTTTCTAACCTAGATCATCTGTCTTCATTCTCCATTTTTTTATATTTGTATATAACTTATTTCAAATTCTTAGTAGTTTTCTCTATAGCCGCTTGAGTGGACTTTCTAAAATATAAGTCTGTCCATGTCAATATGTGCCTGTGGTTTATGAAGAATTTGCTTTCTATTTGATGACCTGTTCTTTTTTTCTTCCTTGTATCTTTTTAATAGTTTATATATTTTTAATTATTTTCCTCATCCCCTGTATAAGCTTGATGTAATCATAAATTATAATGGAATTATAATTATATAATTATAATTTTATTCATCTTCTCATAATTTAAAGGCCATGGTATATATTCTGGATTTAATAAAAACCTGACATAGATTAATAGGTTTATTATTATTTTTTATGGGCTTTAAGTAGCTCCTGAATCAGATAGCTGTTGTGGCATTATATGTTAGTACTTCATATACTGTGAACTCCACAAGACATTCATTCAATTTATACACATATTTAAAGTTTCTGTAGTTCTGCATTCTACACTGTTGGTTTCTTATTTGAAATTATTTTCATTCTATTTGAACATTGTCCTTTAATGATAGATTTGATTAGTGTATCAGAGGTAGTACAAGGATAAACAGAGAATAGTATTTTATCCACTAAATATTGCTACCTTTATAATCCGTATTAGGCTGACATGAACTTCATGATTAGAGTTAAAACCAGTTTCCATTTTTAAAGGATCTTTCTTTTGGCTACTGAATTTTGACTGTTACTTAGTTTTAGCAATTTAAAAATATCCAATTAATTACCATCTGTTTTAAATTTTTTCTTTAAGGAGTCCATTATCATTGTTGTTTGGTCTTATCCCTCCCCTAGTTTCTGTAGTCCTTTCTCTTGTTTTTTTAACAGTTGTATTGGGAAGTGCCTAGGTGTAGTTTTCCCCACCCCACCCACTTTTCCTCTTGCAGTTATGTTGCTTGGGACCATTAAACACTTCTTGAATTTTCGAGTCTTTTTCTAAATGTTGATTTTACCTCATTCTCTCTTCTGATTATAATAATGCATATTAGAATTTGATTTCCCCTGCCTCCTACATTCTGGATTTACTTCTTCTGGATATTTTCTTCTGACCTGTCTTAAAAGTGCTAGGATTTATTTTACTTCCCAAATCTGCTGCTAAAATCATTCATTGAGTTTAGGATTTTAAAAAATTCAGGGTTTAAAATATTATTTTAGTTGTAGATGGACACAATATTTTATTTTTTATAGGATTTTTTAAGAGAGAGAGAAAGAAAATTTTAATATTTATTTTTTAGTTTTTGGCAGACACAACATCTTTGTTTGCATGGGGTGCTGAGGATTGAACCCGGGCCGCACGCATGCCAGGTGACAACGCTACCGCTTGAGCCACATCCCCAGCCCGACACAATATTTTATTTATTTTATGTGGTGTTGAGGACTGATCCCAGTGCCCCACACGTGTGGGGCCCATGCTTCACCACTGAGCCACAACCCCAGTCCTATTTCAGTACTACAGCTCAAACCCAGGACCTTGAGCCATGTGCTCTACTATTGAGCTACCTCTCCAGACTCCTTGCTCTTTCTCATAAGGGACTAGGGTCCTACTGCTTTCCAAGCTATCTTTAATCTCATAATTCTGCCTCTGCCTCCTGAGTATCTTCCACTGTAGGAAGGTCACCACACCCAACTATTTCTTGGTTTTATAGTTTCTAATCCTTTGACAAAATTCATAATCTTTTTTTTCCTCTTTAGTGGTGCTGGGGTTTGAACCCAGAGCCTTGTGCATGCAAGGCAGCACTCTACCAACTAAACTATATTCCCAGCCCTGAAATTCATAATCTTGACTTTACTTTTTTGACTATATAAAGCACAGTGATTTTAAAACATGTGCAGATAACCCCATTAGCTGGTTTCCTTTTCTGTGGGATTTTTTCTCACAGAATTTTGTCTTATGGAGTGCCTGGTCAGTTTTGATTGGCCAACATTGTTGTGATAATTATAGATGAAATTTGAGGACTAAGACGAAGTTATCTTCTTATAGAAAAGTGTTGAGGTTACTTGAGTAAGATTGTCACTTTAAACTTAGTCAACAATTAAGATAATTCAAAAATGACTTGTCTTTTCAATGTTTCAGTATTGTTCCTTTTGGATTTTTTGCCTATTCATCACTTAAGTGTGCAGTACTTTCTAATCTAAACTCAAAGACTAGGGCTTTTATTAAGGGTCCCTTTATTGGTAGCCTCTTTTTTCCTCTAAGCCCAGGAATTTAATAAAGGCTTGGTTCAGACTCATATCTTTGTGATATCTTTAATAGGAGAAAAGTACCTTAAAGTGCCAGCCTTACTTGTAATTCTGAGATTCCTTTTTCTAATGGATCTTGGCCACATACATATATCTTCACTGACTTTTTAGCTTGGATCCCTTCAAACACAATTTTATATTCTTATAAAGATGTTTTGATTGTTCTTAGTGCTCTCAGACTAACTCTTTGATAATTGGAAACAAAATTCTCTCTTTTCTTCAAGATTCAGTTTTCTCCATATTCCTTCTTACGCCAGTGGGGAAAATTATTATATTCCTTTAGGCATCATTTATACCTGAAACAGTGAGCTCTTTTATTCTTTAGCATCTTACAAGGTAACTAGTATATTATAGCCACTCATAAAATACTTGCTGAAGAATTAAATGAGAAGCTATATAAGAATATATAATCCCCTTTTTCTATTTGGTATCAGTAATCCTTTTTTACTGTAGTTCTTCTGATTTATGGAAATTAACTTTCAAGTTAATTATCTTTCGAATTGGAACTATGGCTAAAGTAGTACAAGGATAGCAGAAAATAGTATTTTTTAAATCATTAAATGTAGCTACCTTTTTGTCAGTAGATGAACATCTTGAGTTTCATGATCAGAGTTAAAACTTGTCAGTAGATAATACTCTGATAGTGGGTCAGTTTGGCTTCTTTTTCTGGTTGATAGACATTATCAAAACTCAGATTTGTCTTTTTGCTTAATTTACAATTCTGAAGTGTGAAAAATGTTCTGTGGTTAATTGCATAGCTAAAAGACATATTCTAGAAGATTTTTTCTTTGACTGACTATATGTTTATTATGGTACCAGTCTTGGATTGAGAAAAGAGTTCCTCCATGACAAAGATATACTTAGTGTCCTACCCATGGCATAAACGAGAAAAGAATTATCCCCTGCTTTATCCTAATATGTTTAATTATGTTAGGTTGATCAGTCCTGATCTTCCACATTGAAGTAAAGTGAGTTTTTATTATCTTACACACAGGAGACTTGCCCTTGGGGCACATGTTGTTTTCACATTTATTTTATTTACTGGTAAGTAGAGAATTAAGAGGAGAAGTTAGAAAATGTAAGTGATTTGCCAGAGTTTGATTTATGAAATTGCAGGTTTGAATTCCCATTTTATGTGCCTAAGCATTTTATAGAATTGTTGGAAGTGATATTCACAAAGAGAAACTTTTGATTTGATAACTGGCTTTATTTTAGGAAACTGAGTCAAGAAGAATGTGAGAGACTAGAAAAAGAGCAGCAGCTGTCAGCTGCAGATGAAAAGGTGGTTTCCGCTGTACAGGAAGTTAAAAATTACAAGTGAGTTCAGTTTCTAAAGGAGGGTGTCAATGTCTAATGAATTAGTGTTAGCTTTCTTTTTAATCTTTTTTTACATAATGTAGATAGAAGAAAATAGCATGGAAGTATAATAACGAGAGGATATGAACACATTCAATTCACACAGGAGAAAAAATAAATTTCAACTTAACAAATAAAAAATGTTAACAAAAATTTACTTGTACCCAATGGGCAAGACCATAGGGAACTTGGTAAATGCAAACAGTTCTGGGGGTTTTGTATGTTGTAGTAATTCTTAAGAAATCAGTTTGCTGTGTGTTATATCAAGACCGACAAAAGTGTGGCATTTGATAGACCTTGGAAATCTTCTATGGATATAATTTGAAAAAGAGAAAAAAAAGTTTTAAGGAGGAAGATATTTCTAGCAGAATTACTTGAGAACACACTGATGAGCAGTTAAGGAAATTATAATTTATCAATTCAGAATCTCTAGCAATTAAATGATAAAGAAGTTATTAGTATTAGGTTTTTATTTTATTTATTTATTTATTTATTTATTTATTTATTTATTTATTTATTTATTTTTGATGCTTTACTACTAAGCTACATCCTTAGACCTTTTTTTTTACTTTGAGACAGGGTCTCAGTTGCATAGGTTCCCACTTAATTGCTGAGACTGACCTCGAACTTGTGATCCTCCAGCCTCAGCTTCCCAATCTGGCATGGGATTACTGGCATGTGGCATTGCACCTGGTCTGTAGTATTAGTTTTGATCACACTGGATTCATATAACTATAGAAATGTTTTTCTTATGTATGATAAAAGTCTTTAAAAGTATAGCTGATGGAATAAAGAGAAAATGGTCAGAATGTTTCAAATTTTATTCAATTGTTGTAATTCTTAGGCGGAGAATTGAAGAGATAGAAGAAGAATTACAGAAAACCGAGCGCTCATTTAAAAACCAGGTAGTAATTAATACTGTCCTGTAGTTGCAGAATTCTTTGATATCTAATACAGACAATTATAGGCTATTATAATGAGTCCCTAAAAACATTTTTTTAATGTGTTGTCTTTTTCAGATTGCTATGCATGAGAAGAAAGCTCATGATAATTGGGTAAGATTTTTTCCCCCTTTTCTTTATTTTTTGCATAGCCTACCGTAACTGAATTTGAATATTTTCTCTTTAATAGCTCAAAGCTCGTTCTGCAGAAAGAGCTATAGCTGAAGAGAAAAGGGAAGTTGCTAATTTGAGACAGAAGTATGTGATTTTTGTGTCTTACTGTATGTTTTATAGTGTTTTAAGGTTATGCTAGATATTATTTAGGATTGCTGTTTCATAATTCAGCCCATTCTTTCTCAATATTCAAGACTACTGGAAATGACCCAAAAGATGGCAATGCAGCAAGATGAACCTGTGATTGTAAAACCAATGCCGGGGAGACCAAATTTACAAAATCCTCCTCGGAGAGGTAGGGGGCACTTTGTAAAAGGAGCTATTTTATTTCTTGGTGCAGAATGTATGTAAATTACTTTTTATTTCTGTGTGTAATGGTTATGAAATAATCTGAATGATTTGCTAAAGCGGGAGGTGTGGGGGTTGGTGTCAGGGAGAAGGCTGCCTTAAAGTAGTAACACGGCATTGTTGTCTTTAGGTCCACTGAGCCATAATGGCTCTTTTGGTCTATCCCCCGTGAGTGGTGGAGAATGTTCCCCTCCATTGACAGCAGAGCCAGCTGGGAGACCTCCTTCTGCTACTCTTAATCAAAGAGATATGCCTAGAAATGGATTTGGTGAGCATTCGCATGTTGCTTTATAGTAAACTGCTTCAAGGTTTTGGTTTTTTTTTTCCTTTTGAATATTCTAATGAAAACATAGAATTTGGGCCTGCACAATATATAGAAGATAATTTCTTACTTTATCTTAGTGAATGTTTTCTGTAAAATCTGTTCTAGAATAGAAAACATTTTTTTTTTCATGGAGGTCCTTGTATTGTTTTTTTCTTTTAAATTTTACACTGTGAAGTGTAAACCTTTATCTTTAAATTAAATCTCTATGGTGTTCCTTTCCCAAATATTAAAAAAGTAGCCTTAAACTTTATGTAGCATACATATTTCCAATATGAAATACTGAGTCTTATTTCCAATTCTAAATAGGACTGTAGTCTTGGTAAGATTAGAAGTCAGGTTATATAGACTAAAGAAAAGCCAACCTACACATACTTCAAGTCTATAGCTTAAAGTTTAGGACCAGTACGTATTAATTTGCTGTTCTATCAACCCAAGGCAGTTCTTTATTTTACTTAAGTCTCTTCATAAATTGTGATTTTCGTATTGGGCAACCCATTTTTTATAAAAAATATTTTTAATTGTAGATGGTGTGGTGCTGAGAATCAAACCCAGTGCCTCACACATGCTAGGCAAACACTCTACAACTGAGCTACGACCCTAACCCCTGGGCAACCCATTTTTAATGTTGCTTTCTAGTTATTGTTGAACCCTGACCTGTCCACCAGTGGTTTATTTCTTCTGAAAAATACATACAAGGGCTCTGATCTTTCTTTCCCAAGGGTCAATGGATGGACCTTTACCTCGTACTCAATGGTCTTCTGAGGCATCTGGGAAACCCGTTGCCTCTGGTAAAGAGACCAAGTAATTTCAAAGAATCTGTAATTGTGGATGCAGGATTTTTATTCTTTTCATGTTAGCATAAGTCTGAATCCATTCTTTGATCTCTAACAGACCCAGGATGTGGTCCAGCTCACATGAACAGCAGCTCCAGAAGTTCTTCTCCAGCTAAGGTGACAGATGAGGGCAAGGTAAGTTCTGTAGTTACTGTGAATCACGTGGTCGTGCAGGAACATGTAGCTTTCTTACAGTACTTGCTCTTTGCTTTATCCTTCTTTGTGTTCTATTTGTACTATCCCATTTGTTTTTTAAAAAGCAAACTGTTCCCCAAGAACCTGAGACCCACTCAGTTTCTACCATTACTTCTTTGACTGAGCATCCAGTTGGAGTAAGTACTTAGAGGTTGAGAACTGAATTGGGTTTTATTCTGTGCATTTCTGGGAAGGATATTCAGAGCATGACACTGATCTTGTTTGCTTTAAACTGCATGCAATTTTGAGCTTACTTTTCTCCTTAACTTGGAAATGTGGCTTAAGTGTGTACAACTATAATGAACTACAGAATGTGAAAAGTTATCACTCTAACTTTATATGGTGTTTTGTGTTGAATGTTCTAAGGCAAAGTAAATTCATTATAAATTATATAATTCATCATTTTTATTTTTGTTTGGAAGAATACTATTTAAGAATTCCTCCATTTGAGCAAACCCTATTTTGAGTTATTTGAATTAGATTGGTATCAGATTTTCTGAAAGTGAAATACTGTTTCAGTGCAACAATGATAATCTGAAATGACCTCTTGAGCCAGTCCCAAGCAATGGTCTCATTTGTTCACATAAGTGCATTCTCTTGTAACTGTGTTGCTATTATATCTGGTAGGTCTTCTGCAGCTCTATAATAAAATAAATTTTTAATTGTTTAGTTTCAAACCCACTACTCATAGGAAATGATAAATCAATATCTCAAATGGTTTACAGTAAATGAAAGTAAATATTAAAGCCTTGTCTTCCTAATTTGTGTATATAGCATTGTGTTGGAAAATACTTCTCAAGTTCCAGTGTATACATATTCCAGGAACATACATCTCTGGAGCAATCTAAGGGCAGCTTAGATAAGACCCCCAAACCCCTTTGTAGTAGAAGATTTAAAAGAGAGCAAAGACCTGTTGTTAGAGAGGAGTATAGGTGGGAAAGCATGGCTTGGAGGCAAACCTGGGATTGAGATCCTTTAATATGCAGTGTGGCCGTCAACAAATTATGATAATCCATTTGCTTTTGTTCCCTCTTATTTAAAACAAGACAGTTTACTTAAAGATCTCAGAGGTTGAATAATATATGAAAGACGTACTGAAGATACTCTGAATTGTAGCTATTATTACATGGGTAGAGAATGGATTTTTCATTGTATTCTGTTCATTCTTAATATGGAAGTAATGAGCTACTGTGATGAAAGGGAAGTGATGGGGAGGGGGGGACTCCCTTTGAAATAGGTTGTAGTGAATACAGCAAGACATACTGGTCAGAAATCACCTCTGTTAATAACCTCTGCCAGTCCTTTTGCCTTTCCCTTTCCTGTGCAGATATAATCAGTAACAAACTTCTCCCTCTTGTGGAATCCTTATAACTTCTGTAAGCTGTCAGTGGGAATAGACAGGAGGGGTGGGTAGAGTTTTGTTGCACTGATGGTGTTCTCTGGACAGGTGCCTGTTTTGGGTTTTAGCTTTTATCGGTGTTGGTACTTTGTCTTAATACATAGGAATTTTAAAACTTTTAACTGCTTTCAAATCTTAAATTGCAGGTTAATATGGCTATGAAAGAGCCCCCTCCTTTCTCAGGGGTACCCTTCATGGGCCCCCCTATGGGACCCCCGATGGGACGGCCTCCACCACCTCCCTTTTGGTATGGACCGCCATTTCAGCTCGGTGGGCCTTTTGGGCCTCGGCCAATTCCTCCACCATTTGGTATGATGATCTGAACAGTAGTGATTGACTTATAAATCACATTCATCTTTCATTTCTATTGCTTGCTAAAACAGTTGGTTGCTATCTCAGGTCTTAACAATGAAAGGATACAGCTGAGTACATTTTAACTTTTCCTCCAGTTTTCTGGGACATATGGGACACTACATAATCTTATACTGAGATAGGCAATAGCTATCTCATTGACAAGGATAAGGGGCTATTATAGAGAAAAGCCAGAAATATTACTTCTGCAGATGTTTGTTGAAAATATGTTGATATGCACTGCAATAGATGGAAAGGTGGATGAGACACATGCCATAACTTAAAATTTTGTCACAGATATAAAAATCCTATAGCATAAAGTTTGTAATCACCCATAATGGAAGCATAAGCAGTAGGTTATAGAATATAGAAAAGGAAAAGTCAAATCCTCCTTACCTTGAGAAAAGTCAGAGGGAAGTGTTAAAGAGGAGGATTTAACAGTGACCTAATAAATGTTGCTGATTTAATTAGGTGGCTGTGGAAGGCCTTTTCCAGGAGGGCATGCACCTTGATTTTGATGGCATGTGTAAAGTCCATGCTGAAATACTTCATGAATTTTTAATGGATACAGTAATAAATAGTGGGATTTCCTTTTATCAAAATTTCTTTGATGTAGCAAAGTTCTTATTTCATAATCTATTATCTTGTCATGGTAATATAGTACTTCCAAATATAAATGGAGCTCTTGTGAGATAGAAATAATTCTGCAATTATATAGTAGGGAAAGAAAAAAGATAAGCCTGGAGCTAGGTAGAGCCATGTTTAAATCCTTAATATGTTGCTTCATGGCTGGTTGGCCAGGCTATAACCTAAACTTGTTCCATTTCAGTTTGCCTCATCTGGCAAGTCAGGGTGTTCACCAGTTGATGTTCTAGTCTTGGGAGAAATTAAAGACTATATTAACATACTTGAAATCACCCAAGTTCAGAAATTTCTGGGTATTTACATAACTTCCTTATTATTTTCCAGGTCCTGATATGCATCCACCAATAGGCTTCAGAGAATATGCACCAGGTGTTCCACCTGGACAATGGGATTTGCCTTTTGACGCTCGTGATTTTTTTCCAGGACCTGCACCATTTAGACCTTTAGGCTCATTTGACCCAAGAGAGTACTTCATTCCTGGTGCCCCATTACCACCTCCAACTCATGGTCCCCAAGACTATGGGCCACCACCTGCTGCAAAAGACTTAATGTCTTCAGGCTTTAAAGATGAGCCTCCAACTACACCCGATTCTCAGAGTAGTGAGGGCTGTTCACAGGCCTTAAAACAGGGCCCATAAAATTAACCTCTGACACTTAGTCAGAAAGTGGACTATGAACTATTCATTGTGTTGAAGGATTATTGGCTTCAAAATATAAAAGTTTTTTTAATTGGTTTATGTTTTTAGAATGAAGCTGCCTTGGCACAGTATACATTTGGAGCCAAAATATTTTCCCCCTAAATATCCCCCACTTAAACTAGAGTATCCTTCCAACTTTAAAATGTGCAATAAAGAATACCTTTGTTTTAGTTAATGTAGCATATACAATTGCTAAATGATTTAGAATGTCATAATTATGGACATTTCCTGTGGAAATGCTTTAAGAACATGTATTTCCATTATCCTCTTTTTAGTGTATTCCAGTTGATAACAGAGAAATGGTGTTTTATAAGCTTGATTTTCTCTTTAAATATCTGGTCGCAGAGACTGTTACGCTAAAAATGTTTACTCAAAGATCATAAACTTCATTTTCCTTCTTGCTGAAGTTCTTTGTTGTAATAGTTCATAAAAAATTGTTTATTAATATTTCCCAAGTGTCTGTTGATTCATTGGATTGTCATGAGACTTTGTGCCATTGGGGAAGCATGTAAACTCACTCTCAGAACTGAAGATGGTGACTTGGCAGCATATTTCCTGTTGCTCACTGTTAAGGAGGCTGGACCTTGGTCAACTGTGGACTTATACAGAGGAATTTATTTTACTTGTGAGAAGTCTTGTGGCTCTATTTTTGTAGCACATTCATGTACTTTTTTCTAACCACTGTCCATGTGAGAATAGTTTTCTGAGAATGAGTTTACATTAGTAGCAAGAGTTGTTTGACCTGAAGTTCTACTGCTTTTGCCATTATTGCATTATAACAGTAAAATATAGGGTGGTATGTTGTGTCTATAAAAAATAAGGAAATTTCTTTTAAAAAATGTACCTTGCCACTGATTTTCAAGAAATATGATTAAAAAAATTAGAAAAGTATAATCCTCTGAGAAAGAATGAATAAAACTCTAAGGCTTATAATGTCTTTAATCAGCAACTATGGGCTGAATTAAATTCTTTTTTTTTTTTTTACAGATACTCAAATATATTTTATTTAAAAATCAATTAAAGCAAGTCCTGAATCTGTAACTACTGTCTTTAAAACAATGTTTCTAAGAACTAGCTCTCCAGAGCTGTAATTTTAATTACAGCAATTTTAACAGTACATTTTAAGAGGTTTAAGATTTAAATAAAATTATAAAAGCCTGGTACTTTTGTTTACTGCTAGACCATATTCTTCCATTCTTTAAAGTTCTAGAAAGTAATAGGATTGTTGAAACCTAGAACATATCATTGTTCTTTTTATGTCCCTTAAGTATTCTCAAAATAGGGGCAAAAGCTTCAGTGTGAAACAAAATCTCTGTGAAACAACATCTCTAAACTACTGAAGATGACTCAGAATCAAAAAGAATTTGAGTCCGTTAGGAAGAATTCAATCTACATAGCCTCCATTTAATATCAGAAGCAGCAGCTGTGTGTAAGAGGAAAACCATATAATAGCTTATGCCATTTTTAACCTTGTAAAATAAAATTTAAGTCACAAACACCAATTTTGAATGTATCTTTCAACCTCTATAGGACACAAGGCAATGCTGAAGTTACTAAAACTTCTAATTTTAAAATAGCATTTAAATAAAGGTGATGTCAGCTAGGAAGATAGATTTTCAAGGAAAGGCAGATTTATTTTTTTATTCAAAGCAACAGTAGTTTTCCCTCTCAAGCCTTTTTTGTATTTATTCTATTGGTAAGCTATTATGTGTTCTATGTAGTTTATCTGAGCAGTTCTGAACCCACCCATAGTTGCCTCTCCTTACATCCATCTGATTGTACCACTTCTGTAGCAAAGCCCAAGGTAGCTGCCCATATACCAGTTGTGAGAGAATACTGTCTCTTGATTCAATTATACTTTTGTATCTCAAAAGTTTTAGAAGTCCTCTCCAGCAAATTGTGTTTGAGTTTAGTTACTAAAATCATTTCATTTGTGAAGCAGTAGTGTTTCAACCTGAAAGTATTACTGCTATAGTTGTAATTATTGTCCAGTGACTCATCCCCTCCCACACTAGAAAGTAAATTTAAACAACTAATTTGTGAGATACAGATTGTTTTGTGTTAATTGCTTCAAGATAAAACCACCTTTTTTGGCAGGGGAGGTTTGGTCATTCAGGTCTGAATTAAAGCTAAGCTGATGACAATGTTCAATTTAAGTTTGTTTAATGCTGATGAAAGACATTCATACAAAGCATCCTCTTTTTTTTTTCACATAACCCTGTTCTTTGGTGGCAGCTGGGGTTGTGGCTCAGAGGTAGAGTACTTGCCTAGCGCAGGCAAGGCCCTGGGTTTAATCCTCAGCATCACATAGATAAATAGAGGTTTAAAAAAAGCATTCTTATGTGAAGGATGCTAAATGTTTCTTTATATAAATTATCACTTTGAGGGGCTGGGGTTGCATGTGAGGCACTGGGTTTGATCCTCAGCACCACATATAAATATAAAGGTACTGTGTCCATCTACAACCAAAAAAAAAGTTTTTTTTTTAAATTATCACTTTGATATACGTGTTTTATAGTCTATGAAAAAACAGAAAGAACAATGTATCAGTTTTGCTACATTTTAATAGTAGATTTTAAGGGAGCAACTTCAAACATCAGTAACATCAAACAAAAAGGTACTGAGTACTCCACAGGGTACAGAGTGCTGCCAAGCACCTTGTAAAGTTTACATGACATGGAGAAGATGAGGCCCTTCTCTTGAGAAGTTTACAGTCTGGAAATTTTGACTACTCAGAGTTTCAGTTGAGTGAACATTTTATTAAGGCAAATTCTTCATTTCCTAGAACTACTGTAGACTGAACTATTTTTGCACTTGTGAAATTAACCCAATCCAGATGAAAGAAAAGACTAAATTTGGTTGAGAATTCTTTCAGGCTCATATAGTTTTATTAACATTCATCTAGTAAACAAAATTGACCTAACAGACAACTGAAAAATTAAAGACTAAATCTCTTGAAGTGCAAGGGCTAAAATAACTGTTATTCGGTTTAAAAAGCAAACAGATAGTATGATTAGGGTTTACACTAGTTTAAAAATAGGCCAAGTATTGCATTCCCTTCATGCATTGTTCTTTTAAAATAGTGAATATTAAAATACATGGGTTCTACATGTAACCCACAAAAAAGCTCCTCACAAATTTTTATGTTCTGTGTATCAAATATCCACCTTGTGTACTATGAAAGTTTTATTTATGTCTCATCATTAAGTTAAAAGTAATGTAAATGGTGAAATTATAATAGGCTAATGACCTGCATATTTTCATATGAATGTCAATATATCTAAATAGGATATAAATGGCAGTTGTATCTACCTATATTAAAAAAATAGAATATCTTTCCAGATTTTGCATACTCATCACTTTATAAAGACAAGGTATGCAGGTTTTAAGGTTTCACAATCAGTTGTCAGAAAAACAGCAGTTGTTCCTGCAGTATCTCATTAGCATCTGACTCATATATTTTTAGATGACATGATTTAAACCCACCCAAAAATTTGTAATTATTCTGAGAGACATGGTTTTAATGTTAACCCTAGAATCATTAATGTTAACCCTAGAAACAATAGCAATGTGATGTAGAACAACTAATCAACATGACTAAAAATATGCTCACTTTCAGAAAAACAATCTGGTCATCTGGAAAAAAATCATAGCTACAATCTGGGGGGCACTCCCATATAAGATATTGATCTGGTCAAGGCACACTATTTCTAAGTAGAACTATCAGATGAGGGTGAATTTAGGCCAGCTCTAAGGAACAGCCTATAAGACAGACCATAACTGATCCAATTTCCTTTCAAAGCAATCTGGTACTATCCTACCCACTTCAATTCAAAAGTTTGAAGTTAATTCAAATCAAAAGACCATATTGGAGCAAAAGTGAGCAAACGTGTAAACTCTAGCACATTCTTATTGCTGTATTTTAAAGTTTGAAGATGAGCATACCTACCACAACAGTATTGTTCAAGGAAGCAGGGTAGGAACAGTGGTAAATTAGGAAAAAGACTATTAATTGCACAATTAATAGAAAAGTAAAAACATGTTTCGAAATATACAATAAACCTTGTATCCAAAGGAGTCATAACAATGAGGTGCTGGACTTTAGTTCTGTGGTACAGCTTTGCAAATGACTCACTGGCCTATAGGTACGGCTCACTTCCTGCCTCCTGAAGGATGAATATGCTACCCAGAGCTATGGTGGTTTCTACTGAGTGGTAAAATTCACAGAAATTCCACATTACTCATGTCAGAATCATTCCTTGTGCAAAGTTTGATGTAGATGAAGATAAAGTGGTTTCTTGGTCAATAACTGCAATTTCTTTCTTTTAAAGTCAGTGGGTTTCTTGTATCTGTAACCACAATAGAAAGATGATTGTTTAAAATACTTTGATGATTGATTTACTCCAATGTTACATTCTAGATAAGAGGGACTAAGAAGAAACATGAACCAGTAACCATTAGAACAGTATGAATCCTATATGTATATCACTTACAGTTCTATTACAATTGGCCAAGGTTTAATCTCATCCATCTCCATGAAAGCAAAACACTTGGTGTAGGTAACCCTTTTTTTAGGCTTGTAGTGTTTGAATTCAAAGAAGATAGCTGCACCTAAGGAATTAAAACAAACCACATAAGCCAGAGACCACACATTTCTTATGTGTCACCAGAAGCCTATGATTTTACAAAGTAACATGTCAAACAGTCTGATGACACAACTGTTGATAACTCACTGTGGCTGTCACTCAAAGCTCTTCTACCTTGTCTGAGTGACATTTCTCCATATCATTTTAATTCTACAAAGTACAACAAAATTGTATAGCAAGAATGTAAGTTATGTACACAGGTAGAATCATAAACTACCAAAGAATATAAAATATTAAATACCACAAGAAAAACAGAAGTTACTTAAGTATCAGCAGTACCTATAGCAATGGTTTCAATAAGCACCTCTATTAGATAGAATAGAAATTTAAGAGTTCCTTTGATATTTTATTTCTCTCCCTCCTGAAACCACCATGCCCAGATTGTCCTTTCCATATTCTTACAAACTAACTGCCAGTTATAGTATGTTTTTACCCAATGCATCTTATTGAAAGAAATAATAATAATTCTTTAACTGTTAGAAAGTAATCATTAGGTTCCTAAAAGGACTTAAGGTAATTATTAGAGAACCTGCTTCCTTAACTCTGTATTATGAGAAAAGCTTCCCTGTCAAATAATATTTAACCACATTATTACACAACTAGATAATGCAACTGCTAATTCTCATATTTAAAAAAAATTGTTGATTTCACTTTCTTTAAGTCAATATTCATAACTATGTGACATAAGATCTTGTGTTAAGTACACTATCAACACAAACCCAGATAAGTACTGTCCTTAAGAAGTCCTTAAGAAGTCAGTAACTGATAATTACAAACCTTTGGTTAATTTTTCAGTATGCTTCTGGAGCTCAATGTCCACATTAAAATGAACATATGTATCTTCTTTTCTTGAAGCCACAGGAGTATCTGGCACAAGAGTTAAATCTATGCCATTCAGATCTGGAGAAACAAAATAAGTTTCTGCTTATGAGTATTCACATATACAGATGGAAAATCTAGAAACTGCAAACGTTACAGTTCCTAAAGAGGCATGGAAAGAGCTGAGAGGAGATTCTCAGGCTAAGAGATTCCTATTTGGTGTGAGCAAGTATGTGAGAGTTGTTTAAGTTCATGGGGCATGTGGAGAGAAATGAATATTGACTGGATAGGAGACCTCATGAAGGGGACAAGGAAGCCTTTACATGGCCAAGTGGACAAAATTTGATCTTCATAGTGAAGTGGTAAAAAGAACAAACATGTTTTCCTTAGGGAATAGCCCACTATATTTTTCTATGCAAAAAAAAAAAATCTGGAGTATATAATTTGCCACAATGGAGCTCTGCCACCAATTTCTAACTTTGATCAAGTATATGGCTTATTTAGAAAAGTCTTTAAACCTAACCTTATCATAATTTCCCTGTTAAGAACCCAAAATGGTTGAGAACAGCCAACAAAAACCCTTTTGTTAATGAATAATTTTTTATATATATTTTCTAAATTCTGGTTATACTGTTTACAACATACCCTGAATTTACAGCAACCAGATGGTACGTTATATGTAGTTTTAATTTTCTGGGTTTTAAAATCTCAGTTTAATCAAATTCAACATGGACTCATTTAATAACTCCTCAGTGTTTATGTGTTATTCATTTATGAGTCTCAAAAAGCTCAAAAACAATTTAGTACATTTAATTATTAAAAAATATTTACATAAAAATATTTCAGTTTAACATATGCAAAGGTAACTTAATATTTACAACATCATTAAATATTTTTGTGTTTTAAGTATACTTTCTGAATGAGTATGCAGTTTTACAAATGGTCTATCAAACAAAGTAAATATTTTCCAGTACACTATATATTTGATAACTGGTAACATCGGAATTTAAAAGTGTACCAGTATTAATGCTGTGGATTATGTTCTTTAAATAAATCTTTTTCTTTGTGGTCATATTTTTCTTTTAATTAGCACTAATGAACCCATGGATCTGACTTTATTTCTGCAATTGATAAAAGTTCCTCCATTTAATTTCAGCACCGATCTGTTCCTTTGGTGCAAAACTACAGATTAAAATAAGCCATTTGTACTAACTATAGTTATTTCTGTAAAATGGTATAATTTATTCCTTAATCACATCATCATCCCAAGGGATTGCTTTCAGGGCATGGATGTTATGGACGCACCCTACTTCCCTGTCCCCTGATTTTCATCTGCCTCTGTAGGACTCACCTATGTAGATACCTCAGTAGCACAGGAAGAAGAGGGGCTGAAGCAGGAGAGATGGGAAAACAGGACATGGGGCTTTGTGTAGAAAACTACACACCCATGGAAGGTGAGGAGTGCTGTTGTTAATCTACATCCTGAAGGCTGTAGCTGCTGTTAAGGACAATGTGTATGTTTAGTCCGCACATTAGCTGGAATCTGAAGAGCAAAAATCTATACAAACTCTAAAGCAAGTAGGAAATATATTTTGTAAGTCTTTCAGAACTATGTTCTGTTATGATCTCTTCTAGGATTTTGCCTCATTATAGAATGCATTAAAGTAAGTTGTCACATATACAAGACCATCCCCTGTCAAAAACTTTGTCCCATATTGCCGCAGTCTCTGGCTGGGCACAAATCACGAGTCTCCACACAGCTTGTAGTTTCAAACAGTAATTCTTTATTCCCGAACTCACACTGGCTGTCTACAAACACGTTCTGGGGAAATCCACGTTCTCTGCCCAAATCCACTTCTCCCAAAATCCACTTCTCTGCCCAAATCCAACACTCTGCCCAAATCCACTCCGCATGGATTTCTGTCTCCCAAATATGCTGTCTGGCCCTAAGAACTCAAGAGGAACTCAACAGCAGGATAAGCCCTATTCTAAAGGGGGAACACCCTAATCTCCTATTATGCTAAACTGCCCTGGTCCTTGAGCAAGGTCACCTTTCAGAAGTCCTTCCACTAGACAGCATGGGAGTAAGCTGGCAAGGAATTTGTCATACCTACTTGGCTGATGGCTCCCAGCACCATATAAGAAAAAACATAATGCAATTTGCCAGTTATTTACCCTTTACACTAACTGTAATGTAGGGATCGATGCACTGTCCAGTGTCTTTTAGATCAATTTTCTCAATCCTGATAGTGAGTAATGTCATTCCCGGTTCTGATGGCAACCTTGGTAATAAAGTACCTGGCAACAGAGAAACCTCAATAAAAGTTAGCTCCACCAATAATTCAGAGTAAATACTTTGACAAACAGAAGATATAGCCTACCTCTTAAGAACTAGCTAGGCATTATGTATTTTTATTTCCAAAATTCATGAACATCTGATTTATACTTTTTTAGAAAAATATTTAATTTTACACATAATATATCTGCATTTCCCAACCATACAATCACCTTTACGCAGAAATAATAATTTCTATAACAGTAGTGTATAGTATGTATAATAAAAGTTTGTTAAAAACATCTCTTGAGGAAGCCCAATTATACATAATAGTATAATATGCTCACATAATATTTATATTCCATATGTACTTCTATATTATACTCAGCATCTTAATATGAAGTGGTAGAACAAAGACAAGAAAAGCTTTTAAAATACTTGTTATTCTGTTCTAAAGTCTGAGACATTTAATATCAGAGTTGATCAATACATTCTTTCCTTTAGGTTACTCCTAATAAAGAATAATTTACAATTTGATATTTATGTTTTAATTTAACTATATAGTCTAACTTCTATTCTTCATTCTATTTTGTATGATTTATTCTCAGAAATTAGTACTATACAGACTGCCATATAAAAGTGCCATTTGTATAACTGAACATTTTCCCCAAAACCAACTAAAATTTTTAAAACTAAAAACCCACCCAGAACAACATGACAACATTCACCCACCAAGAACATATGAAGGAAGAAATCAACTGTTCAGTGTGTTCCCTTTTTTGAAACTACCAGTAGAGAACAGATGCAAATAAGCTGATTTTAATCAAGTATGTATACAGAACCTCAAAATACACTTAACAAAAGATTTTGGTTGATGTTTTTCAAGTTTCTATTCATCAATGTGTTATGCTACTTTTAATGATGAGTTATTTGAAATACATGAAGCAATTAACACACTATATTTGAAAATACACATTTGATTGATGGCAAATGTGGCTTGAGGAAATTTTGGGAGGTGATGGGAATGTTCTGAACTTGTATACTGATGACAGATGCAAAACTCTATAGAGGTGTCAAAAATCAATGAATTTTATTCTTACAGAAGGGAAATGTTATGATATACAAATTATACCTCAACAATGCTGTTAAAAATGTATTACTTTCTAATTTAAACAAATATGAAGACAATACAGACAAATGCAAGAATGGGAAGGCCTGGAGGCTGCATTCCACTGTTGCATTAACAAACCTAAATGGGCTCAGGCTGATATCATTAAATATATAATCATATTATGGGTTTTCCACTTTCACAGGCTGATATGTAAAGATTTTCATACAATTAACAGCCTTCATATGTGGGTTTTAAGGCTCTCAGTGACAAAAACACACATTTTGTGTGGATGATACAAATTTTCAGCTTTTTCTCATTGCTAAGTATACATCAATGCCATGGATGCAAGCTAATAATGAATCACTCAATTTCTCTGATGCCAGGATACTTTTATCCAGGTAAATATATTTGTAGTATTTTCTTTCTTCCCACTAAAATACATTTGTTTCATAAAAGGATTAACCACTCAGTAGAAAATGGAACACATAAAATCAATATATTTCCATGCTTACCAAATCAACATGATGTATAACAGCAGGTGATTCTGAAATCCATTAAAACAATCTGGTTTCTAAAATATATGTGTAAATTCAATTGAAGTCTATAGGCATTTTGCTTTATGACTATATGTCAGGGAGATATTGTTAAGTACACAGATATAAAATTTAAGATGATTTCTCTATCAAGACAAAGCCTGGTGACATCAGAGAAGAAACTGAGAATAGTTCAAAGAGAGAGAACCAAAGTGAATTTTCGTTTTTCCTCCCCAAATACAATTTTGTGTGAATTTTAAAATAATTTCTAGATTATAACCTAGATAAATATTATCAAATATGATAATTATTCTACTTGATATTGAGGGCATATCTGTAAACAGGTTTATTTCCTGGCATGGTATGGTTTCATTGAATAAATAGATAAAAAGACATATATAGCAATATTTATAAACAGTAGTGATTATAAATTCCCTAAAAATAGTTATTGTAAATGCAGGGTCAGAAAAAAACACCTAAGCATCCCAGTTTGAAAGCAGAACACATGAAGATTTGATGTCCTTCAGTATAGTTTTTTTTAAAATATTTTTTAAGTTGTACATGGATATTGAAAGACCCACCGATTCCCTGTCCAAGAAAGACGCACGAGGCACTGGCTGCAAACGCAAGAGGTTTATTCAGACACAGACGCCTGCGGGTGCTCAGCAAAACCTCAGCCGGAGCTTTGGTGAACTGGCACACCGGGCTTTGGGGTACAGGTCTTTTATAGGATAATGGGGCAGGTTTCGTGCGCGCGGGAAGTGACAGGTTTCTTATTGGTTATTTTGAACCCAACATATAGATTACCTAAAGGGCAAAGTTGTTTTTCACTTTATGTTCCTGGATAAACCTCATGACAGTTACATATTAACACTCTGGTTTTTCTGTTCCTGCTTATCATTATCAGTTCCTGTTTGTTCAGGCATGCCTTGGGATCTGCTTTTCTGTTCTTCCTCAACCATCCTGTCCCCTCACAATAGACTACCCTTAACTGATTAACAAATAGACCTCTCTTTACGTGGGTTAGCAACACGCCCTGATGGTTTCACAATGGGGCCTGGGGTTTCTGGGCTGGGGTCTTTCAATATAATAACTTTATTTTGTTTATTTATTTTTATGTGGTGCTGAGGATTGAACCCAGTGCCTCACACATGCTAGGCAAGTGCTCTACCACTGAGCCCCAACTCTGGCTGGCTCCTCAGTATCATCTTAGTATCTCTAACCAGCACTATTTTGAGCTAGATCAGATCATTTTTGCTTTAGGCAAAGTAAAGAAATGGAGTACTGGCAGCAATAGTTATTTTTTATCTTCTGTCCTGAATTGCAACCCTAAATAGCATAATTGTTTCAGACAAAAAATTGAACTTCACTATTAAACTGGATCTAACACCTCTTAAGAGAGTGGTTATATAGCCCATGTTGCTTCTTTAGCATCTGTCTTTGAGCAAGGTTTCTATGATACAGAAACAATGGCACCCAACCAAGGGAACACATAGGAATGTAAAAAATAGTTTGCGCTTGGATTTGGAAGCTGTCCATCATGTTGTCCAACTGAATCCACATAGAAGCAGAAACATATACCAAAGTGCTGAGTGAGTTACAAAATGGTAACTTTTGATGAGCTTGATGAAAATAAAACTACATAAAAAATTATCCCTAAGAATTCCTGTAATTAAATTTTCTCTATCTCAACTTTCGGACAATGGCCACTACTTGAGTCTGGCTCCTGAATGTGCATTTGTGAGTTTTTCTAGAGAAAAGTACATGCTGGTTATCAGATTCACTGAAGGGTTAAAATCTTAGTAATTATAAACTTCTCCCTTAGGGTATGACATTCACACTTTGGGGGCAGGAGTAAGATAGAAAGGGATATATCTTCATTTGAAGCAGGTTATTATATTGAAAAGAATTTGGAATTTGGTTTAAATCACTTTTCTCCCAACAGATATGTAATGTTTGCAGTAAGTAATATATCTGAATCTGTTTGGTCACTTATAAAATCTCAAAATAATAAACACTTAAGATAAGGTATTCCTCATCTCAATATTAGATTAATTCTTTCACATATTGTAGGATATTTTTGTTAATGCTATAATACTTTTAACAGGTAACAAAATAAAATATGTTTACACTTTTTAACATGCCATGAATATTGAAAGCCCTATTTGTGTGGTTCATAAAAGAAAATCATAATGTGTATGTGACAATAATTATATTCACATATTCTACCAGACCACAGAGTCAGGTTGTTTAATATATAAAATAGCATTTTCTTAAACACCTTAAAATTTTTTAGGTCAGCTAAGGATGAATTATGAAAAAAATTAAAATCTAACTACTTTTTTTAAACTATACATGGAAATAAATAATACTTTTGTATAATCAACCTTGAATTTTAACCCAGACATTTCAGTTTTTAAAACCTTTTTCTTATATTTACAACTATGTAGCATATTTGAGTTTGTTCATTATCATTTTGTATTTCTAAAATGCCAGAAATTAATTTTCAATTTCTTCATTTTCCTAATCATACATGTGGACAACCATAGTAGCAAAATATACACAATTTTATATATTTTTATAAAAACATATGAAATTTCCACACCAAATTTTATAAGATTCATTTGTATTCAGTTTTTAAAATGAAACACTATTTCTAGGAACACAAGATTTATGATGATTTTTTTTTAAAAATATACAAATTATCCTTCCTATCTCTCCTGAAACAAACATTATTATTACTGTGTGTATATATATGAATGCATGAATAATGTGATTCTGCAACCTGTATACTCAGAAAAATGAGATATTGTATCCCATGTGATTCAAATGTATGATATGTCAAGTCATTGTACTGTCATGTGTAACTAATTAAAACAAACAAAAAAAGAAAGAAAAAAATACAAATCATAAACTAAAAATAAAACATTTCAACAAAGGGCTAATACTTATGTAGTGAAAAAAGTTAAGTTGCTTGTCAACAGAAACAATAATTGTTGAACCAAAGAGACAGATCAAAGACATTGACAGAAATGAATTTGAGCTCCAGTTGGGAAAGAGATGATAAGGAGACATCTTGTAATTTAGTTCAAGTTTTTTTTTGTTTTTTTTTTTAAAGACTAATTACATTCCAGTGCTACAAGGAGAATTGCATGTGAGTCAGTTATTTTATCACTGAACTTTTAGGAAACAATGAGACAGGAAATGAGGCTGCAACCCTGGAATTTAGAGAAGGAATCTCAGCATTCAAAACAGAGAGAGAGAGAGAGAGAGATAGACAGACACATAGGGAGACTGAGACAGAGACATAGACAGAGAGGTCCTTTAAACAACAAACTGCTTTTGATGTTGATCTAAATGAAACTATATTCTATAAGTTAATTTTCAGAAATGCTCTAAAGGAAAGGGGAAGACAAAAAATCACCCAATGGGCTTGCCATAAATTGCGTGACATTAAACAATTCCTTTCCCCAACTCAACATGAAAGTACAAAAGTAAAGTAATACAAAAATGTGGGCAAATTTATATGTTCATTCTGTTTGGCCCTTTCCATGAGTTTGAATAACTGCATTTACATATGCAATGCAAAAATACTCCCCCTTTTCCATTCATAATGGACACTCAGAATCCTTCTGTTTTTCTCTCCAATTCCATTTCATTTCCTTGCAGCTGCTGGATTTCTCCTCAGATTTTAGACCTGCTCTTAAAATTAATATCTTAATTTTCTATGGCTTTGACTCCTGCCACTTCATTAGGACTTTGTTCTGGGTTCAGCTTTTTAATCACTCCAGGTTTCCATGAGAACCTGCAACCTGTCAGTAGCAAACTAGTTGATGGCCCTAACTGACCTATGCCTGGATTCATCAACAAATAAAACTGTTCCCTGCATCTGAGGATTGCATTTGATAGTTTTACGTCAGCTAACTTTGTAGGTAGTAGTCAGCTAGAGAAATGTCTGTTAGATCCTGAGAAGGCAAAATGGATTAAAAATGGGTATATGAATGAAGGGTGTAGAGTATTGAGTACTGGCTCCAGGTCGGTGTATACTTTCCTAGGAAGCTGGCTTAAGTCTGCCCTCTCCTACTGTGTGTGCGTATGTGTATGTGTGTGTGTGTGTGTGTGTGTGTGTGTGTGTGCGCGCGCGGTTAGGGACTGAACCCAGGCCTGGTGCATGCTAGGTAAGTACCCTACTACTGAGTTATATGCTCAACACATTCGCTTCCATGTAGAGGAGGAAAAGTTTGTTTGGTGCTCACAGTTTCAGAAGTCTTGGTCCACAGATGGCTAACTTCATTGCTATGGGACTCAGGTGAGGCAGAACATCATAGCAGAAAGGTGAGGAGGATAAAAGCAGCTCAGGATATGGCAGAAAGGAAGCAGAGAGAGAGCTCTGCCCACCAGGAAGAAAACATAAACTCCAAAGGCATGCCCCCAGTAACCCATTTCCTCAAGCCACATCCTACCTGCCTATGGTTAACCACACAGTTAATCTCTCTGAGTGAATTAATACACTGATTAGATTAAACCCTCAGAACCCAATCATTTCACCTCTAAACTTTCTTCCATTTCTTTAAACGTAAGCTTTTGGGGTTTATCTTATATTTAAACTACAATGCCCAGCAACTTTGTTTTGTTTTTTAGCACCTATTCTAGGTGGGGTGATTATTAAATAGGCAGAAGACAAATTTAGGAACCTGGAACACATGGATAGTTGGGTAAAATTCCAAAAGATGGCTTAACAAGCTGGTGACCACAGACAGATTCTGACATGAATCATTAAATATATAGAGAGAGAATATTTCAAAATGTGTATGTATGAAGGTTAGCATGTTTTGTATAAAATGATTTTAACTTTTCTTGAATGCTTCTTGTAAGTAAATAACACAAAAAGATTTCCAAAAAGTGAATGAAATCTTTGTATTACTTAGTAACATGCAGAATACTTGATGATACCATGTCAGTCTGCCAGTAAGTCTGCCAGTGGTCTGACTTTGACCACACCAAAGTCAGAGAAAAGAATAATAATGTGTTAAACTATTGTATTTTTTCAGGTGCCTTTTTACTTATTTTTTTTGTAGCAACCTCTATAAGATATTTGTTGCTAGAACCAGTTTACTGATGAGAAAACTAGAAGTTATAGAAGTTAAGTAAGACTATAGGTTCTAAAGCCTGGACTTACAACATTGTCATGTCCTTATGTGTTATTAAATGGACAAGTTCAGCCTATACAAATGGATCTTACCAGGTACTCAAACTGAAATGAATATGAGGAAGAAATAACTTGGGACAAGAAACTAATGTGTTAAGACTAAGCTTTAAAAGATTTATGTTAGATAAGATCTTTATAATAGGATGTGTTAAAAGATAGGGAATTACCAGTCTCTGCAGGTTTAAGAATAGGCTGAATCAACATTTGTCAAATGTACTTTACACATGAGTCAGTTAATTTGAGTAGGCAGCTTCTCAGGTATTTTTAAATTTAAAAGAAAATCTTTGATTTTAGAATATTTATGATTGAACAGGTTCCAGAACTGAATCAGAAAGCATAATTTGAGAAAAGAAGATAAGCAATATTCCAGACAGAATCTACTGAACACTCTGAATTGGAAGTTGATAGATACTCTAAAATAAGTTTCAAAGAACCAGAAGACTTTGAAATAGTCCTTTTCGTATAAAATTTCTCTGGCTCCAGTAACTTGCAAGTACATCTTAATCCAGTATAATCTTTTAATGATTTTATTCTAATTGCTGAATTTGAACCCACAGCAGTCTTATTATTGTATATAGTATTCAGATATCATGAGGAAGTTTTAAAACTGTAATTTTTTATCCTTTAATTGGAAATTCTAAAACAGATATTCAAGGAGTTGAATGTAAAAATATAAAATACATACTTCTTCCTATGTGAAGTAACTACAGACTACATATAAGGAATGCATGCTCTTTCTTTTCTCTCTTTTTTTTTTTTTAACCTAGAGGTGCTTTACCATTGAGCCACATCTCCAGTCCCCCTTTTTTTTTTTTTTTTTTTTTTTTTTTTTTGCAACAGGTATCACTAAGTTGCTTAGGCTGGTCTTCAGTTTGTGATTCTCCTATCTCAGCTTCCTGATCTGCTGGGATAGCAGGTGTGCAACACTGTGTCCAACATCTGGTTTATTTTTAAAAATAAAATGATTTTGCTGAAACAGTTATTATACTGGTTTTTCCTTATAACCCAATTAATTTCTAACGTAAGAAATCTTGTGATTTTCAGATGTATAGTCTATGTCAAATGAACATAGTGAAGTTCAGAATCTTGATTCAAAACTACAGGAATCAAAGCAACATGATATTGGCATGAATACAGACATACAGATCATTGAAATGGGACAGAGAAATAAGAAATAAAATTCGTACATTTAATGTCAAGTGATCTCTGACAAGGGTGCCAAGAATACAGAATGGGGAAAATACTATCTGATAAGTAGTGCTGGGAAAAATGGATATTTATATGCATAAGATTGCAACTAGACTCTTATTACCTCATATACAAATATCAACTCAAAGTGGATTGTTTTCTTAAATGTAGGACCTGATTCTGTAAAACTACTGGAAGAAGACATATAAGAAAAGTTTCCTGGCATAGGTGTGAGCAATAATTATTTTATAGAACTCCAAAAAACCAATAATAAATGCAATAAAAGCAAAATGGATAAGTGGAATTGCATGAAACTCATCAGCTTCTACACAGAAAAGGAAACAAGAAAACAGTTGAGAGACAACCTACAGAATTTGAAAAACCATACATTTGATAAAAGGCCAATATCCAAAATATATAGGCAACTCAAACGACTCAATAGTAAGCATATGGTTTTGATAAGTGTCTCAAAGGCCATATATTAAAAACTTAGCCTCAAACCTGTGGCACTATTGGGAAGTCAGAGAACCTTCAGAAACTAACAAAAGTTAGGTCACTGAAGAGATGAAGGTGATATTAGGATCCTGTCCGTCCCTTGCTCCCTCCCTCTCACTCTCCCCACCCCCAACTCCCTGACATAATGCCTTGCCTCATCACAGATTCAAAAACAAGATAGCCAACTAATCATGAACTGAAACCTATGAAACCATGAGCCAAAATTAGTCTTTCCTCCTTATAAGTTTATTGTCTCAGGTATTTTGTTACAGTAATGAAAAGCTGACTAATAGCCAAAAAAGAAAAAATCCAAATAAAAAGTGGAAAAAGGACCTGAAAGATAATTTTCTACAAAAGACTTATTAGTGGCCAACAGGTATATTAAAAGGTGCTCAAAATCACTAGTCATTAGGGAAATACAATTAAAACCATAAAGACATCACTTCAACAATTGTTGGATTTGTTATTATCAAAAGGAGAAAAGATAAGAGTTGGTAAGATTGTTGTTTTGGTCAGATTTTGTGCTTCTGTGACCAAAATACCCAATCAAAACAACTTAGAGGAGGGAAAGTTCATTTTTGCTCATAATATCAGAGGTCTCAGTCCATATCCAGTTAATTCCATCACTTTGGCCCAAAGTGAGGGAGAACATCATGAATGAAGAATGTGGTAGCAGCAAGCTGCTCCCCTCATGACAGGAAGGAAGCAGGGGGGGCTGCAGGGAAGAAGACCCCTTCCAGGGCAAGCCCCCCCTGTTCCCCGTGATTACCTCCTCTAGTTCTACCCACCCTCCTACAGTTACCATCCAGCTTGTTCATTCAAACTAGGATGGACTAATCCGGTTACAGGTCTCATAATCTAATGACTTTACTTGTGAACATTCCTGTCTTAACACAGGAGCTTTTGAGGGATACCTCACATCCAAATCATAACAGATTTGAAGATAAGGAAACTCTTATACACCAGTGGAACTCAAACTAATATAAACATTAAGAAAAATATTATGAATATTCCTCAAAAAATTAAAAAACTACCATATCACCAACAGGCCTATTTCTGAGTATATATGCAAAGGCAATAAAATTAATGTCAAAAAGATATCTATAATCCCATGTTTATTGTAGCACTTTTCATAATACGCATGATGTGGAATCAATGTAAGTGTGTAACAATGTTTGTTTGCATGGAGATATATGTGTGTGTGTGTGTGTGTGTGTGTGTGTGTGTGTGTGTTTATAGATATATAAAATGGAATATCACTCAGTCTAAATAAAGGAGAAATCTTGGCATTTGCAACAACATGGATGAACCTGGAGAAATTATGCTAAATGACTACAACAGACACAAAAAGACAAAAACTGCATGATTTCACTTGTACATGGGATATTAAAAAGTCAAATTCACAGACCAAGTAGAACAGTGGTCACCAGGGGGTGTGGGAAGAGGTGAAATGGGGAGATGTTAGACTAAGGGTATCTAGTTTCATTAGGATAAATACATTTTTGATATTTATTGAATAGCATGGTGAGTAAAGTTAATAATTCTATATTAAATATTTGAAATTGCTAAAAGGATAGATCTTAAGTGTTCTTACCATAAACATACCAAAAAGATGATTATATGAAGTTGAGGATGTGTTAATTGGCTTGACTGTAGTAGTCATTTCATAATGTATACCTACATCCAAACATCACTCTATACACTGTAAAAGCATACATTTTTTTGCATGTGGATTATACCTTAATAATGTTGGGGGAAGTAAAGAGAACATGAACCTCTAGTTTAAACCAAAATATTTTAAATAAGCCAGTATTTTAAAAGTGGATAATTTGGGATTTTGTTTCAGTTTTTGTTTTTCCCTTTCTCATATATACTTTCGCTCTAAAAGAAAATCTCCTTAGGCAATGTACGTCACTAAGAAGAAAATTTCCTTTGCTAACTCATCTTCCGTTTAGCTTTGGGCCTAAATTCTGTTTAAATAATTATCACCTATGAAAACTAGACCATAAATACTAGGATTCTTTTCCAGGCAGTTAGGTAATATAAAGGTGATGCCGTTTCATAGTATCTTTCCCATGACATTGAAATGTTTCATTATTATATCACATATGTTATTTGTGTCCTCAAAATATGCTTAACTCCAACATCCTAAACACTTTTCATCCCACAAGGATATGGAGAAAGTCCTTGGAGCATAACGTTAAATAGTGTATTTGATTTTAAGTACAATAGGGAACATTTAACCAGGAATAGGATATAATGATATCTCATTTTTTTTTCTCTTCAATCTCATTTTTTTCCATTTTCTCTATTCTCATTCTCTCTTCCCATCTCATTCATTTCACTAATTGTAATAACTTCAATAATATAAAAATGTATATTTTTTACAGTAATGAAGCCTATGCATTATGAGGCTGAGTTACACATAGAACAAACATAAAGGGTTGTGCCAAAATCATAGAGAAGGTGACAACATTTTTGCAGTGAATTAGTATTTCCTGTCATGCTCTGATTCTTCTACATATCCTACTCTACCACCTCCCACTACAGCAATTCACCAACTCTCCTCTACTAAGTTTTTCCATCTCCCTATTAATAATTACCTCTTGTAGTTGTCTTTGCTTCATTCTTTAACACTTTCATGCCTAGATTCTTTAGGCTCCCATTTAGGCTTCTGTTCATAATCCATCCTGTATTATGTAACCAAAACTTCCTTTCTGAAATAATATAATTAATCTATTCCCTTTCACAAAATAAAAGAAAAATAAATCCTTAAATGGCCATCCATTAAATATAGGGTAGAATTATTTTAAGGCCCTTTGATACCTGACGTTAAGTTTTGTATTTATTACATTCTGCTATCACCCCCCTCCCACCCTTTTTAGCAATAATGAAAGTGTTTTTCATGTACATTCATGATACCCATGAGAAATCAGGCTCAACCGTCAAAAATTAGTTCAAATATTACTCCTTCAGTAACTTTATTTTCTAGTAAATCTGTTGTCAGAAATTAGAGAGGGGAAACAAAATTTTGAGAGGGGAAACAAAAGCAACTTATTCATTTTCATATCCTCTATGTATACAACTGGAGTGCCAATATGGTTTTTGAATGAATGAGCTGGTTCACAGAAATGAAAGAGAATCTTTCCTTTTCACTGGAACTTAATCAAGGAAGGAAATTATGAAAACTACAGAATTCTAAGAATGTTATATATGTCTCAAATAGGAAGTTATAGGAGCCTAATGCTTATCACTTATTCATGTTTACATAATACACAGGAAGAAGCAATTTGAAAATAAGATGATATCTAACCAAGAATAATAAAAATAAAACTCTGAAGTTATGAAATAGTAAAAAAGAACTGCTGAGATAGTGGATAAGATTTTATTGTAGTGTTATAAGTGGTAAGATGCATTAATCAGGTAAATCCAGTATAGTAGTACATGCAGTCACATTTACTAGTGGAATTAAAATCTTTTCCTGTAAGAAACTGTCCATAACTCTTTGAAAAGTGGATATTTGTTGTTCTTAGAAGATTAGTATCAACAACTTCAGATTTCTCTGTATGTAAATTAAGTTTGATCATCATTAGAAGCTTTCCTGAATGTAAGGTATAAACAGTGTCTGATTAGAGATATGGAGATATGATAATACTACTTTTGCTACATTCAAGTTTTACTTATATATTCTGAGTGAGTAGCTTAATAGCCGCAGATGTTGTGTTATAGGTAGTAATCACCTCCTCCTCTTGATCAGGAACTGGTCATCTGTCCCAAGATATCCCAAGTGAAAGATTCAATATCTGAAGTCAGAGACTGTGTACAATTAATCTATAAGTAAAATAAAGTTATTAAATTCCTCATTATATCTCTCATAACTCTACATATGCATAAATATTATTTTATGTTTATTTTCTTTATAACTGAATAATGAAGAGTAAGTTTATGGGCCATTATTCTTGCTAGAGATTTGTTTAAAAGAGTTAACTCATTGTGTCCAAGATAGTTAAGAAATACAGTCAGCATAGAGTCTCTATGTTTAACTTCCCAGCCCTTCTAGTTATGAAACTAACTCATATCCACTAGAAAAAGTACTAAAAGATTAAAAGAGAAAGAAAAGAAATACAAATTAAGTGTCATGAGAGAGAAGAGGTGAGAGAGAGTGAGCCATGGAGAATTAGATTATTTTCCAGGTGGAAAAGGAAAAAAAGGAGGGAAGGTTCTTGTATATGTTTTAGAGTATCAACCCCATTCCCTTTGGACTGAGGCCTTCACTACCCTCAGCTACAGTGTTGGCTGCTCCGAGAACACAGCTAACTATTTGCTTGGATCTTGCTCTTGACCAAAAGATCACACCCATAAGTTGTCAATGAGGGGATTCAGAGGATCACTCAGCCTCATTTCTGAACAGACATTTGAATTTCAGCAGAATCTGTGGGGTTAGGCGAAGCCCTTTCTGCAACTGCATCTCAATTCACTCTCCCCAGCTATGTATTCTTTACTCTGTCTCAATTGTTGTTGACAGGAGGACTCCTACCCCCTCCATAAGTATCCTGAATGCTGGTTTAGGGCCTATTTTCTATAGAATCTAGCCTAAGATAGGATAAAATGGAAGCAAAGGAATAAAACAACATACAGGTAATTTTTCAGATACAATAATGTAGAAATATAACCATCTACAGGACGTGGTTAAGTTTGAAAGGAGCAGTAGTAGTTCCTCATGAGGCCCGACACAGCTCCAACTGATAGCTGTTTAGGAAACGAATAACTAGAATTCAGTCAGGTATGCTGCAAGTATAAAGAGAGTAAGCTAGAAAAGACATCTGGGTGTTGAACTCTTAGATTGCAGGTCTGACTTGACAGAAACAACCAATGATTCTCAAGTTAATGTATTAAGAGCATTTGGAGACATCCTATCAGTTATTGTGATGGCACTGGTGTGGCAGAGACTGGTTTATCAGCATAATGCAGACTTTAAGAGAAGGAAAAAAACGAACTGAAAGGGACATACATTAAGACCTATGAGACAGGTCCTTGCTTTAAATGTTGAACAAAGACTTATAAAATATTTTCTATGCAAAAAAATTCAAAAAATTTATTAAATCATTATACTATGCTGGAAGAACCCTCCCAACTTCCACATAGTATGACTGCACTGATTAAATTTACATACAAAGTTAACTTTTTCATGTACTTGGGAGAAAACAAACTATTATTGCCTTTGAATCAATAAAATTCTCAAATACTAAATAAACTCTTAAGAAATAGCACTTAGCTTTTCTTTCCCTCTGTAATTTCTCCAAATGTGTGATTCATCTGATAGGCCTAGATATTGTACTAATGATCATCAAGGATAACATTTTTTTCTCTAATACTCTTTTAAGTGTAAATGACATCATCCCAGTCCAAAGTGTAATTAAATGTCTTCAGAATATCAAATAATTCATGAAGAGTTGTTCTGTTGTATTTTCAAATTAGAAACATGCCAGAACATAAAAATACCAAAATATTGTTTACATATAAGCCATCTGAGAGGAGGAAAGATTGCCTCTGCTTGCTAATCATGCCAATCATGAAATGAATACCACAGTCACAGATTGTTAACTGAATTTTAAGGTTTGATACACAATTTGGAAATGAAGCACTTGTAAAGCCATCCTGGATATGGGCAAATATATTATGGGCAAATGTATTCATGGTCAAATACAAAAAATAAAAAAAAGTGATAAATAAATGATATTTCACATTTTGCTTTGAAATTGAGTTAAAATATTGTACAGTTAAAAGTCTGAGCCCAGGGCTGTAACCTTTTTCAATCAAGGTGAACATGAGAACTTTCCTTAAGTGGAAGCTTCAATCCCTACCTCACCAATCAGATGAATGTGGAAAGCTTGCTCTGTATCATAATGCTACATACTGAGTAAGACTGTCCTTCAGGGGAAAATTTCTGCAAATATGATGGAATTTTACAAAGAAATAAGTGCACATTTCTTGAATGGAAAAGAGTAACAGAAATGAAAAAATCTGAAGGATCTTGGGAAAGTTGTAAATTGAGAGAAAATATGTTACAATAATATAAATAAGGCCTTTCAGTGTGCATCTAACCAGAAAAGCAATTACATTTTTGTTTCTAGGGAAAAATATAATTTTAACGATTCATTTAAATGATGGTGACCTGCCCACCCAGAAGCTGTTTTTCCTTCCTTCCAATTTATCTGTAGATGAAAATATGCATTACATATTGCCACACAGCTGTCACTCTCTACTTGGCAGGAAAATTGAAGCTATGATAGCACATATTGCTTATTATACTAAAAGCTGAAAACAAGTACTTAACTAGGTACATGTCAAATACAATTTTTAAAAAATTCACTCACAACAAATGAACACCACAATAATAGATCTTGAAAACTCAATTTACAAGATATATTTTATATGATGGAAAGAGAAATTCATGAATAAAGACCAATTTTATTCTCACACCAAAATTCCACATTTACAAATGAATAATTGTAGCTGCTGAAAATAACCTCTAAGTCTGCACATGACAAAAACCTCTAGGTGTATAAATTAGAGCCTTAATTCCTCCCTGAGTTTGGCATAATTTTCACTAAGACTTGAAATTAGACACAACACCAAAATTTATTTTCCTATCTTCTGTAACATTGTATCCATGTCAATAGGTGGAGGGGAGAGAGAGAGAATTGCAGATGCTCACTGGTTGGTATCATCTTCATATCTAAAGTTCTCTTCAAAACTTTTTCCTAAAGACGTCTAGTGATAAAATTTCCAGGAAAATGATGCCATATATACTATAATATATGCTTAAATAAGTACATATAAGAATTATATATTTTGTAGTACTTTCTGCAGATTATGATAATGAAGGCCTAATTTTAGTGACATTATGAGCAAGTCACATTGTCTATCTGTATTCCAATTTTCTCCTATTTAAAATTGAAGGATTTACACCGGTTATCTAGTATTTCTGGGGTTCTAAGTTAAAACAATAACAACTAAAAGTGAAATATAGAATTATATGATTTATCAAGATAAATATTTTTAAAAAGAGATGAATCAGACACAATTAAACAGAGTTGAGTTTGATTTCTGATTTCTACTTAAACCTGTGACTAGAGACTGGTACCTAAAATTTTGTCAAAAAGAGTGTGTTCAAAGGTTAAAACACCATCAGGAAGGTGATTTCATTAGACAAACTACCATGTCTAAGTAATTTTTGACATGTAATCACTCGTCTCGATTTATAAATCTTTTAGTCACTTTATCCCTATAAATGAGAATAATCTTTCCACCAGAGAGATTAAAATGCAATGAATATACAAATTATCTACATAGAATAATTGAAAAATGTTTTTAAAAGTTTTTTTTTTTAATGTGTTCATGTTCCAATAGGTAAAAAAAAAAAAAAATCAGAGTTTCTTAATATCTCCTGGAATTTGATTTGTATTTACCCAAAAGATTCCTTGGCATGATGCCCTCACTGTTCCAAGTGATTATTTTGGATGAAGTTGTTAGGTTGGCATATGAGCACTTCTGTACTTACAATTATCACTAATAATTTGAGTAACTGCACTTGTTGTCTCTCCTCTACTAGGCCATAAGCTTCATTGAGGTCAAGAGAATTTGTCCACCCAGTTCAATGCTGTCAGCATCTGTCACAGCAGTATGCCCTTAGTCAATAAATATTCTGCAGTTAATGAATAAATAAATCCTGCACATCCTGACATCTCCACTTCGAAGGTCTCCATTCTCATGACTTTTTTCCTATCTTCTTTTCTAGCACACAAGAAAACACAAACAAAGGACTCTTTTATAAAAGTTGAAAACTTAGCAGCTTTTATTATTTTAGAATTTTTCTCCAAGTAATGGAGTTATTGACAGTTGTTTTTTCCATGTCTCTTTTAAAATTTATCTCGAAAGAGTAATTTGAAGCTATATATTTGAGACCCTAATAGAACCATCCTTTACCTGAAAGGGGAATTGTCAGGGTTTTTAGCCCGTGTCTCCTCCTGACCAGCGGGAAAAGCACACCCAGACCAAGAGGAGCCAAGAAAGGTAAAGGTCAACTGGCTGCCTCCTGGGAGGACAATCAGATGTGCCAGGGAGAACAGTCAAAGCAGGATCTCATTTAATAAGGAAGTACACACAGTTTATACAGGAGCCAATCAGAATACAGGTCAGAGGAGTGGAGCAAGTTCACATGTACACCCATCCCATAGTCTGTAAGGGAAGGCACAAGCTGTCCATGAAGGCGGAAGAGCCCTGGACCTATCCTGGCCTCTTCCGTCACCGCCCATAGCACCACCTCCTGGCTGATCTCCAGGAGCTGTCCCAGCCACATGTGCAGCCTCAAGACAAGGAAGCAGGCAGCCATGCCCTACAGGGAGTATTATTTTATGTAGTTTCACTGTGCTAAAGTAGGTCCACAGAAGACAGTCTCATTTTATAATGAAATTAATTCACGAATCTAGCATGTATTCTAATTTAAGCTTAAAATTTTTTCACCCAAATTTGAGCCATCCATGAGTATAAGGAACTGAACTGCAAGAGGTCCATTTACATGTTTCATCAGGCAGCCTTCTCTGGGAAAAGAACTTACTAAAAGAAAAGTGAACACTGCATAATTTTGTCTGAAGACATATGCTTAGAGTTGCTCATTCATTCAACAAATAATTGCAGTCCAAACCAAATAAATCATGGTTCTTGCTTTCAAGCATCTTACAATAGGGAAAGCTTGGCAACAAGTCAATAATAACAAAATAGTGCACCAAGTGTCACAGAACAATGGTGGCTATGAGTATGGCCTGTCATCTGTCACTCAGGTTGTTCTCTGCTCAGTCCTTGAAGTTTGACAAGTGTCACTGGAATGTCATCAACTTTTTTTTTTGGTACCAGGGATTGAACCCAAGACTGTATAACCACAGACCCACATCCCCAATTTTTTTTTATATTTACATACAGTGTCTCACTATGTTGCTTAGGGCCTTGCTAAGCTCCTGAGGCTGGCTGTGAAATCACAATCCTCCTGCTCAGCCTCCAGAGGTGCTGAGATTACAGGTATGAGCCACCATGCCTAGCTTGTCTCCAACACTGGATATCCACCATAGTCTTGGACATCACCATGAAAAGCAAGAGCAAGATGGGACAATGTTGACTGAAACATTGTAGCTGTGAAGAGAATCCTCAGAACACCTTCATGTTAACACATGGAAATTTCTAAAATAATAATAAAATATTTAGAGGTGAGATCAAAGTTCCAAAGAGGGTGAGAGCAGTGTCAGACATTCACTAAAGTGCTATTGTTTAGCTAGTACACCTGAAAAAAAATCAAATATGAAAGAGGTTACCTTATTTATAAGATGGCAAATTCTCTGCCTATATTTTTTCAAGCATTAGTTTCTGCCAGAGGTATATGGAGTAGGCAATTATTGAAACAATAACCTCTTCATCTCAGATCTCATGAGTCTATAATGGCCTACAATAAAACACTGCATATATATATATATATATATATATATATATATATATATATATATATTTGCGGGGGGATCAGGGATTGAACTCTGGGGCACTTGATCACTGAGCCACATCCCCAGCCCTATTTTGTATTTTATTTACAGACAACACCAACTTTTGCTGAGGCTGGCTTTGAACCTGCGATCTTCCTGTCTCAGCCTCCAGAGCCACTGGGATTACAGGTGTGCGCCACTGCGCCTGGCTGCACACACATTTTGAACCAGCATTGTGCTCTTTTCTTACAGACTTTCTTTCTTGGCAATGTGATGAATTTTAAGGAAATGGAAATGATTTGTGTCTATAAATGCAATAAAGTTTGTGCCATTTCCTGGACCCTTTTCAGAGCCAACTCTTGTCTAATCCCATATCAGAGTTGGAATGAGTAAAATCTGCAAATATCAATGATTCATGCTGACTAAGATATTTTGGCATCCCCTGATTGATTTTTAAATGGGAATGCCTGCTCTCCATTTGCTTTTAACTATTGATAATAACCAGCATATTGTTTTCATGTGTTCTTTTCCTACTGAGCTCTCCACTGACTTTCCACTAACACTCCTTTCCTACCACTTCCTGTGGTGGGTAATACCATGGCAGCTTTTACCTAGCATGCAATTTACCTAGGCTTGCTCTGCATGATATGGGAAGTACCAGCAAGAATTATAAAGGTTTCAGAGACAAGAAAAGGTATCCTGCTATGTTTTGAATGAGGCCAAATTTAGTGAAGGAAACTTAGGTCTCTTATGTACAATAATAATTCTGGCACTTAGAGAAGTATCATGTAGTTTTATTTGGAAACCCAAGAATATAAGTTATAAAATAAATGTTTAAAATATACAACACATAATTTTTCTGTATAAAAAAAGGCCACTCACAAAAAGAATAATATCCTTGGGCTGAAAGAACTTGCAACCTATTTGAGCAAATTACATGGAGAAAACCAATGATGAACAACCAAACATAACCTTCACTAAATGATAATGTGGCATACACTGTATATGCTCTCTAGAGATTGTTTTACTTATCAATTAATTCTTATTGATAAGTAAAATCCTCATGAAAGACACAGACATGAAATTGACTAAATAAGGTTTGAAATATGCATTCCAGAACAGAAACTAAAGGATGCATGCAAACACAGATCAGAATCATTTATATGGAATACACCTGAATTCAGTTAATTGCAAAAACAAACAAACAAACAAACAAACAAAAAACTACCTTTGGGTTGCTAGAAGGAGAACATGGGCTCACCTTGATAATAAAGTTTTAATAAAAGTAGAGGCATATAGACTTGATTTAGGCTACAGAAGAACATCACAGTGTTGAACTATGATGAAATGAAGAATGTGGTATAGAACAAACATATAAACAGGCACTGTCACCCAGGATGACTTGATTCCAGCAGCAAGATTTCAGGTACAAAACTAGTTTGAAAAGCCTTGATAAAACTGAAATATCTTATTACTCCTAATTAAAATATTGCCAATATTTATTTTATTTGCATAAAATAATAATATTAATATATACATGGCTGCCAAGTTCAGTGTCAGACTCATGCCCTAAGTAATTCATCCATATATTGAACTTTTGTGTACGTAGCATGGTTAAAACATGATAGGTTTGGTTTAAAGATATAAAGATAGTAAATTTTCTTTCTTTCTTTCTTTTTTAAGTAATCCTATCCTATTCCCTAGTCACCTGGAACACTTGGATGCCAGACTCCTAAAATTGTTGCCATCCTTTTCCCTAGACACACTTTTGGTGAGTTACCAAGTTTTTCTACTGTTGAAATGTTATCCAAATCTAACTACTATGTTCCTGTTGCATGACTGATCAAATCCTCATAATTTCTCCCTAAGGCATCATATAATAGCTTTTTTCTCTGGTCCCCATATCTTTAGCCTCACATCTTTTCAATCTGTTCTTTACACTGCCACGAAGAGATTTTCAGAGAAAAACAAACAGATTACATTTTATTTTTTCCTTCTTTTAAAACCTTAGTTTTTAATTCACACATAAGATTATACAAATTCATAGGGTACCATGTGATGCTTCAATATGTGCATTCATTGCATAATGTTCAAATTATGATAAGTGTATACATCTACTCTAAAACACTTAATAACCACCTATGATCTCCTGTTCCATATAAAACTCCTCAGCAAGTACATAAGGCCCCACCTACCACTAAGGCTTTATTGGCCACGACTTCAGGTCCCTGATCCCACTGTTTGTCTCACAAACCTTTTATGTTTTTCAGATTTCATGTCTTCATGATCTTACCTTGAATTTTCTGACCATTGTTTAATACTCAGGGCAATTCTTCTAATACTTTAAGGAAAATTTGAATGTTCCTTTTCTTATGGACCCTTCCCCAGATTTCCTAGGAAAGTTCACAGGATCCTGTGTTTCCAAGTATTATGTATGTTCTTTTGTTATAAATCTTTGGGGATAGCTTTATATTATATGTGTACCTATTTCTCTATTTTTGGCAGTTATCCATCCAGTAGATAGATCATGTCTTGGCACAGAAATTTGAAAGTATTTCTGAAATAAGCAAATGAATTTATCCTGTCACATAAAAGTATTAAATTTATTTATATTTAATAGCTTTGTTGAAATGATTTACATACTATAAAGTTTAATCAACTAATTGTTCAATTAAATATTTGATAGCCATTAGTATATTTACAGAGTTGTATAACCATGCCCAAAAGCTTAATTTTAGAACCTTACCATCATCCCCAAAGAAAATTTTAATCTATTAAATCACTCTTCATTCCCCTCTCCCTCTAGCTCTAAACCACCTTTAAATCTAATTTCTATCCCTATAGATTTACCATTGTATACATTTCATATACAGTAATGCTCTATGTAATGATGTTCTGGGCATTGGTTGGCTGTATATAAGACAGTGGTCCTAAGATTATACTGCCTAGTAACAATGCTGTCTTAATTTCTTTGAGTATACTTTATCATCTTCCTACAACCATGAAATTGTCTATTGATACACTTCTCAGAAACATCCTTGTCATTAAACAACATGTGATTGTGAAAGTTCCTAACAACAGCATCAGATAGAGCAGTGGGTGGAAAAGTCAAACATCTCAACTAATTCTCTGAGAATACAGCTGTCCAAATGGAACCTAAGGTCTAAATGAGACTCTCATCCTCAGAAGCTTCTCTTGCCCTTGGTTAACTCTGTTGCTTAAAATTTTCATTATTGAAAACAAGCTTGTTATTTTAAAGGACATATAACTGCACCACCAAGACCTTTAGTTTTCTTGCACTGTTAAACCCCATAATTTGTCATGACTTGTGCTTCTATAGGATTGTTCAAGGGTTTGGTAACTTCAACTAGTTGTCAAATCAAAAGACAGGGAATGTGGACTCATTCTTGTGCTCACAAAAGTTGTTTCATTTTATATTTATTTATTCATTTATGGTGCTGGGGATGGAACCCAGGGCCCTACACATGCTAGGCAAGCATTCTAACACCAACCTAGACCGCAAGCCCTTGGTGTGTCTTTGACATTGACCTCCAGGAGGGAGGCTAGAATCTGATACACATGGGAATATCTGCTTAAATGAATTAGAAATAAATAAGAACTTCAAATGAGCAGTTAGAAGAGACACATAAGGGGGTCTTTTGAATTACTTGCATACCACCAACAAAATAATGATGATACCTAGTCAAATATTTATTATAGCTTATTTGGAAGTCACTGAAAAAGCATATACTAGACATTCAAACCCACAAAGAATTATGTGGATATAATTTTTATAATTGACTCTATGCTAACAGTGACATTTTAGAAATACCATTCAATATGTCTGAATATTCCTTTGTAATCTAACGTGATTAGACAAGATAGCTACCAAGTTTACTCCTAACTCTAATATGTTCTAATTAATTCATTTTTATTTCTGGGTATCATATATATTTTCTATTTCTATATATCTATTATATATATTTTCCCTGTTCCTGCATTTATGAATAAAGATATTTTCTTCAAAATTTAATATTACAGCTTGAATTGGCAGAAAATAAAGCTATGATTATTAACCAATGCAGTAAAGAATTAAAAATTTTGATAATATGCCTCAAATACTTTGAAAATATAAATCAAAGCACATTATAAAATGGCTTTGCATTAGCCAATTAATATTAAACTTTATTACTAAACAAATATTTTATTCCATATTGATATGCTATTTGGTCATAGTAAGGATGTTTTACTCATTTATCTTATTTAAATGTCTGGCTATTTAAAAATCTCAATGCTTTCCCCAAAATAATGTTTAGTGAGGGGTTACTATTGGGTACAGAATAGGGAGAAAAAAATACAAGGAATAATGTAAACCATACAGAGATATTTTGGCTCAAATAGCTACAAATAGAAAATAATAAGTAATTCTTGTCATACTACTTTGAGCATGTTCTTAGTAACAATTCACAATGCTTTTAAATAAAGGCAAAATTGCAGCATATGCCCTGGGTTATTTCTTATCTCCTACTTACTAACCCCTGTTGCAGCCACAGCAACAAGACACAGTGCACTGTCTCTGGAGTAGGTTGCACCTGAGTATGAATCTCAGCCTGATAACTCAAGAGCTAATTGATCTGGTTAACTAAGTGATCTAAAATCAGTGGGTAAGCATTAAATAAGATAACTTAAATAACAGGATCCCATAGCACCTTGGTACCTGGAAGCACTGAAAGAATGGCTGCTGTCATTATGACTCCTCTAATTTTTATGGGCATAATAAAAATATATATCATAAGAATTGATCTATTCACTATTATTGGTGTTTACTGGAATTGTTTAGAGAATGTTAATTTGATTGCTAGGTGAATGTTTACAACTTTTATTCAATTATGTTTGGAGACAAGAAATTAAAATATAAAGTGAAGCAGATTTTACTTATTATCTTAATTTTCCACTTATTATATTCAGAGCACAGTTTGTATGGCCAAGACAATAGTGTCTATTATCTATGGCATTATACAGTGCCTTTTAACTCTTTATTTAATGAAAATATGCATATACATTGGGGAGACTTTGTCTGTACTTAATATTTTCTGAATAACAAATCTTTAGCCAATCTAAGATATATAAGTCAAGGTACATCAAATAGCAATAACAAAGAACTCCAAAATCTCATTGGTTTACTATGCTGCATGTTTATTTCTTAATTACTCAATAATTCAACATAGTTGGCAGTGGGCTTCTGTTCCTATGATCATTCAGTTATACAGGCTACTTCCATCTTACTTTTCCCCACAGTACAGGGGCTTAGAGTCCTCCACTGGATATTTCTTAGGGTATGAGGAAAAAGATGGCAGAGAGCTTTACAAATTATATAGAAGGGCTTTAATGATCCAAACCTAGAAGAGGCTTATATTGTTTTATTATTATTTCAGGACCTGTATTAGTCATATGATTCACTCAACCACAAGGTATTCAGGGAAACTGCATCCAGGTGGGTGACAAAAAGATACAGAGTATTGTTTCTGACACAACACACTATCAGTAAGAAATACTAATTAAGAAATATATAATCCTTTCGTAAGTGAACATGTTCATAAAAAAGAACGTGAAAATATTTGGAACACAAAAACAAATTATATGCAATATTAAACAGATTTCCAACAAAAGTTAGTTCTTAATTTCCAAGAAAAAGATATGCTTAGGATTCTAAATGATCAAAAAATATTTCCCAATTAAAAATTAGAAAGTTGACAGGAAAAAAATATGTTTAAATTTTATGGTCAGCAAAGCATGATGGGAAAGCTGCGGATAGGTCTGCTGAAAATAGATACCCCAACTGTGATTAACAATAAGGAAGCTTAAACTAAGTTAATGAATAAACATGTTGACTTTCAGCTTCAAGTCATTGGAATAATTAACTCACATTAACATATCAACAAGCCACTAATCAACAGTCTAAAGTCTCAGGTCACTGACTACTTCTACAAATATATTTTAAGAATTTTTTATTATTACACAGCCTTCTGCAAAATTTCTGTCCATATTTTTACATGCTTAATTGCACAGAATCTCATAAATTCTTTCTGAAAGTGTTTTGTTAATGTTAATTTTATCATTATGTTAATGAGAATATAATAGAACTGCATTCCAATAGTAATACTGACAGCAGAAGCCACCAATTTGTTAGCAACCATCAAACACAAGCCGAGCCAGCACATTCATCAATGGTGGACAGAACAGCATGGCAATTATATTCTTTTCTTGATAGATTTAGAGAATTGTACTGTTGTAAGTTATAATAAGAATTAGATTATGTTCCAAATAGCCCCTCTTCTTTTGTATATTTATAAAAAATAAATGTATTATCTTTTCCCATTTCCCTACCTTTTTGTCACAAGGTTCCTACAAAACAATCTTAGAGTCCTAACTACTTTTTCATCCTAACTTAGGCAAAGATATTTCATAGAACATACCCTAAGATGTTATAAATCTTGGCCACATGACAGCAAATAATTCACACTCTAAATCTACCTAGACCTCCCTGTTTTAATTTACCTTTTATGTCTTGCTTGGAATCGTTTTGTTTCTCCCATAAATTGTGTTTCCCATCCAGATCAAATACATAAAAAGATTATGTAAAAAAGCAGAGAGATAAAAGAAATCCTAAAAATTAAAACTTAAATTAGCAATTAAGGTTATTACTTCCAAGACCAAAAGTACAATGATATTTGAATAATTTGAAATAATCAGATCCAAAAAAATAAAGTGAATCATTTAACAGTTTTAGAGGTCTGTAATAAACACTTGATGACAGCATGTTTCCAAGGAATCAGATTTGGTTCACCTCCTGGGTCCAGCACTTGCCAGTCCTATGACCTTGGTTTCCTGTGCTGCAGTGTCCTTATACTGACAATGAGAGCATTAATGATGCCACTTCAAAAAGCTGTTTTGAGAACTGTGATTCCAGTTAAGGCACTCAGAAGAATTCTTAGTACACTGTAGAAACTCTGTAACTGTCACTACTGTCTCTTCATCTCGTGGAATTAGGTTTCTAGACTCAAATTCCTACATTTTTTATTCATTTCATATTGTTTTTGCAAAATTTTAATTTAAAAGTAACAGAGAGGTGACACTGGTAATGGTATAACTTATACCCACATCATTATTCACATGCATAGATGTTGATTTAATAAACACTCACTGCTTTAAATTTTCTTTTTGGATATGTTAACTGCATATATTCTGATTTATCTGCTGATCAAAATACCAGAAAAAATTCTTTGCATTAAATTTTGTTAAATTATTACTAAAAAACATTTATTTTACCTATCATGGATAGACTTGATATGACATGTGACACAAAATAGTCACTATGCTTTGGTGCTTGTGATCATCCAATCCTGCAGTGAAGATGTAAATTATCATCAAATAACTATATATTAAAAGTGTCATATGAAGTTTTTAGTATTAAAAAGGAAGCAATATTATTTTACTTTCATTGAGATAGTGTTTGAGTTACAACTAACAATCGAACATCTATGATACTTTTTTCAACTTTTTAAATTCAATGCTTTTAATTTAAAACCATTTTTTAAAATTAGTGTTTATTTTTCACCCCCAAAAAGTAACATTAATTATGTAACTGGCTATGTCTTCCTGCTTTGACTATCAAGAAGCAAAATACAGCAAGGATTTCGATGTTGATGGTCATTTAAATTACTCATTACCTTGTTTTCTTTTATGTATCTTTGTCTTTTATTAATAATTTATTGTATGTTATTTTTAAAACTATTTAATTCTCTTTAATGTAATACATACATAATTTTAAGCACCTGATACTTATATTTTAAACATTGTTCTAGTTTCCTATACTTTATTTTCTCTATCTTTTCATAACATAAAAATATTACTGCTTTATTGAGAAGTGTTAAGAAAACATCCCAAAACTGGATTTTTTTTCCTATGAGAATTTGAATGTTTATTTAAATGACTATGATTGTATATATTCTAAGGGAACTACAATGAAGAAAAATATTAGAAGATATGAGCAGTAAACTTTGAGTTACTTATAAAATTTGTTAACAGATGATAAAGATTTTGACTTGTATGCTTCTGTTACTCAGCTTTCCATTACTGTAACAAATATCTGAGATAAAAAGAGAAGAAGTTTCTTTTGGCCAATTTTGGAACTTTCAGTCCATGACCAACTGTAACCTATTTGGGACTGTGGCAACATAGGATATCAGGGCATGACTTTGAGATGAAGGACCCCATTTGCCGCATGGCAGGGTACAAAAGGGAAGAAGGGTAAGGGGTTGGATTCCCATTTTCATCTTCAAGGGCATGTCCCCAATAAGTCTTAATTTGAACACAAAAATTCAAAAAAATCCTGTGTCCCTGATATTAATTACCAAAATTGTTTTCAATTAAAATTAACATTTGAATTTTTTAAGCCACTTCTAAATGGTCTGATTATTCTACCCTTAAAAAAAAGTGAGCATCATGCAAGAGGTCAGAGTTTACCAATTATCTTAGCTTTAAGTAAAAAAACAACTGAATATACTGACTTTATTCTTGTGTGTCTCACTAAGAATTTAAATGCCCATGTCAACATAACTCATGACAGATTATATTCTCCTTTTGAGTTATATTTGGTGCTTTAGAAAAATCACAGGCATGAGGTCAAAGGCCAAGCACTCTCAATACTTATGAAGTAAGTAAATCTCATTATTAATCATTACTTGAACATATTTTTGTACTGCTATGAAGTACTCATGGATATACGTGTACACAACAATACGCTACTAAACTACTCTAAATATAGCCTTGCTATGAAAAGCCTAGTGTTCAAGTATAGGATGTCTAGGATATATAAGTGTGTGTGTGTATATTTCTATGGGAATTTTATTGTTTATTTCAATGACTATGATTGTATATATTCTAAGGGAACTACAATGAAGAAAAACATTAGGAGATAAGAGCAGTTAAATTTGAGTTACTTATTATATGTCAATGTTAACAAATGATAAAGATTTTTATTTGTATAGTTGTGTTACTCAGCTTTTTATTACTGTAACAAATATCTAGGATAAAAAAGAGAAAAAGTTTATATATATACATATATATACACACACATAAATATATATGTGTGTGTGTGTATATATATATGTATGTATGTATATGTGTGTGTGTATATATATATGTATGTGTGTGTGTGTGTGTGTGTGTGTGTATATATACACACACACACATTTTATATTGTATATATATAATCTCCTTAGTTTAAATTCACACACACATTTTACAAATACATTTTCCTTAAATATTTGGATACATATAAATTTATTAAGACCAAAATTAGAAATAACAGCATTACTAAAATCTGTTCTTTCTAGTTCATAAAGTTTCATTTGCTTTATAATGAGCTTCATATTTTTGCCACTATCCCTGGGATGGGTCTCTCAAGTTCATAGTTCAAGATGCATCATCAGGAGCCTTTACACTCTTGCTCTGAGCATTATAATGGGAGAAAAGACCAAGAACACAGAGATTCAATAGTATAGTTCCTGGAACAGCAGCATTGATCTCATTTAGGAATTTGCTATAAATGCAATTTTTCAAGCCCCTCTTCAGGTTCAACTGGAACTGAGACCACAGGTGGGGATCCATCCATCTGGTTTTTTGATCAGCCCTTGAACTGCAACAATGTATTTTTAAAATTTCAGCATTTTTCTCTTTTCTTCTCCTGCCCCTTCAAACACTGTGTTTCTGCAAAGTATCCCCATGATAATGTTAAAAGTCTTTTAAAATGTGAAAGCTAAAATAATAGTTTGTGTAGCAAGACAATAAGAACTTTACAATTATGATACTAATCAGAATGAGCTACACTTGACATTTTCTTCTATTTCTTGTTTATATTTCAATCATCAAAACCTCGAAGAAATAACCAGATTTTAATAACTGAGAAAATGTTAGTAACTCAAGATAAATAGCTGCTGAGCACTAATATTAATAAACTTTGATTTGAAGTTAAACTAATGTGAGAACACAATTTTTAAGAGACAATGACAATTGACATTAAATTGTTGCTTGCTTGTTCTTCCATTTAAAAAATGAGAAAATAGTTGTTATGACAGCAACTATAATGAGAATGGAAAGTAATTAAAAGTTACTGTTTACTTTTGAAATCATGATCAGAATATTTAATTCCATTCAAGTCAGTATTTTTTTAATGTTTTGAAAATATTTATTGCCAGGGTTCTAATAGCAGAAACTATATAATATGATAATTTTCTCTCATATTTCAGAATTTTTAAATGAAAACAAAAATTGCTATGTAATTTACAAACATGAAACTGAATGCAATATAATAATCAACATGTATAGACAGTAAACATACATTGTAGAACACAGAACAAAAGAAACTCTGTTGAGAGGCCAAGTCAGTTTGATGCTCAGAGCAGATTCCTTATACTGTGACCAGCGTATGTTTTCTAATGTTGCAAGAGTCTGTGTCATTAAGGGTGATTTGGCCATGACTCAGGCAAGCTCAGAGGGACCCCCTTTGCTGTGCTGTATCTAAAGCTGCACAATTAATGGCTGATAAGAACCACTTACCAATCTGAAAAAAGAAGCTGTTTTTCCTCTGACAACCCCAAGACATGAAAAGGAAATATTTAGTATTACCACTCCTGTAGGAAAAAATGCTCACAAAATTAATGCATAAAACTACATTTGTAATTTTATAAGTTATAAGATTTAGCCATATGGGATAAATGGAATGGTAATATTACACCACCCTAAAAATGATCTTATATATATGGTCAGAGAAAACAGATTACCATAGAGAGATCATAAAACATAACCCCAAAATTCATATTATATGAGTCCCTAAAATACCTTATGTACATTATTTCAGTAAATTTTCACTCTCCATCTTTTAGGTATATATATTTTTCAATCAGAGACCAGAATTAAGGAAATTCATTATTGACAGTTATATAGTTTACTTAACGTTATATAGTTTACCAAAAGTTTGTACTCTTTTTCAAATGTAGAGTCATATCTGGGATGCAGTTGTGTAACCAAGAATTCTATTTATCAGTTCCTATCATCATCCAGATATGTCTATTGGTGAGTTCTTGCCAATAAATAAAGGTGATCATGCCATTTACACTGGGCCTTCTCCATGTTCTCTTACTTTATCCCCCACTGTAGGAGGGAGGCTGAGACCTCTAGGAGGCTAGAACTGTGAGATGGCAGAGGCCTTGGTCTATGTATTCTATGAATTCTGTGCAGGACAGTAGCTTTGTATCTCTGTTGGTTAAGCCATGGATATATTTGAAATTTTGTTCATGTTTGGATATTGTGCAATTTTAACAATAGAGAAATTAAGTTGTGAAACAGAAAAAAGACCTGTGTGTCTGACTCGATAAGACCAACGGTGGCTCTTGTTATCCTGATATACTTAGATTGATCTTAGTAGAACTGCTAAATATTTCAATGACTTCTTCCATCAAAGAGAAACACTCTGTACTGTACAGAGTACTCACAACATTACTAACCAGCTTTTAATATGTCCTGAGCATGTTAGTAATCAATTAGTTGATGATGATGATGATGATAACCAAAATAAAATAATAATAATAATAATAGTAATAATAATAATAATAATAATAATAATAATAGGAATACTAAGTATATCGACTCACCAACTTTGCAGATATTCTTTTGTCTCTGAGATTTAGTGAAAAAAAAGAAAATAAGTTTAAAAATCTATATTTAATGAAAGATTCAGATACCTCATTTTTGCTCAGGCCTAATCTTTGTCCTGCAAATGTACAGTTACAGCTTTTCCATGCATTTGGAAATTAAGGAGTGCTGTCCATACATTTACAGAGGTGAAATTGTGACATCCATTTGATTATTAATATTTTGCCTGTAATACTCCTATCCTTATTCCCACTCCACTATTCTCTCTGATATCTCTACTGCTGGGCACAATGACCAGCACAGAATAAGATCTGATTGATACACACATTGTTAAATTCACTGAAGGAAAATGATGGTAAAGATCTGTAAAATCAAAGTTTTGTTTTTTTACAGAGAAAAGGTTCTATTTATTGTATTTTTAGTTCTTGTGGTGGTGACAATGTAAAATTAAAAGTTAAAACTTGTTAACCAAAAATATATTAAAATTAGAAAGAAAAAAAACCCACCATTTTAATTTAGAATATTTCAGAGCACCAAATTTCTGATCAGTGATTCTGAACCCATCACAATCAAGTGGGTCTTCTCCCAGTCTCAGACAAGACTTAGATGTTCAGGCCACATATGACCCCATTAACTCAGAAGATATGGTTCTGAAGATAGGGTATTTCTCTTTTTTATGGTTCACTTTTAAATTTTAATTTCTTTTAACTTACAAGGTACAGTGAAACATAACCACATTGAGAGTCATCTTGACAAAAACAAAAATATGTAGCCTGTAGAATAATAAATAGGTAACATTTCAATAAGTATATAGTAGGTACTAGCTAAGCATACTCTAATCTCCATAATAATCCTTTAACCCAGATTTAGCCTACTTTTACAGAATGGAAAACTGAACCTTAGACAGACTGGGTATATTTCCCAGTGTCACAAGCTGTTAAATGATGACCCTTCATTCAACTCTTTTTCTTGGGAACAGAAATTATGCTCTGAATTCTATGAACTTCCTGTACAACAAAATACAAATACTTTTCTGTGTAGTTTGATTATCTCAAATTCTTTGGGTTTTGATAGGACCCTTCCTAAAAAACAGTGACAGTATACACATAATTCTATAGGTTTTGCTTTTAAGGTTAGTGATTTTTGGAACCATAGAAGAATATGTCTAAATATTGATTTCAATTAGTATTGATGGATTTTTATTGGAGTTAATGCATATAGTGCAAAATGGTAAAGACTTCTGAGAGTATGGAATATATTGTAGGGAACATCAATGAAAAATCTCTGCTGCAAATCACTTTATTGTCTGAAAATTGCTCAGGATAGGAAATCATATAGCCCAGTCTTGGGACAGTATTGGTTTGTCCCAGCTTTTCCAGTAAAATGGGAAAAAAGAGTGATGTCTTAATCACAAGGCTTTTGTGAGATAAAATTTAACAATACACTTGAAGTTTGTGGCAAATGACAGTACATGTTAAATACATTGTGTTAAAAATTACTGTAATTATTATTGGTTCCAGCCAGATATTAAAACATCTCTTTTATTCTATTCAACATACATATTTATATTTTCCTTGATCTTGAAAGTATGATTTTTTATAATTTCTCTTAGTTTTATTCTCCACATTATCTACAAAAGCAATTTAAGAAGCAAATCTAGAGTCCCTAAGTTCTAGAAATTGTTTTTATTTGTGGTAAATTTGTTTAGCCAATGAGCCCATTATGAATCCCAATTTCAGGCACAGAATGTTTAAAATTGAGGTAATGACTCCATTACCCAAGCTGAAACACAATAATTCAGTTTCATATGTACTATATCAAGGCAAACATGGTAAATAGGTGTTTCCCTTGTGAAATGTAAACAAATTAAACTCCGGTCATATGAGCCAATAAATTAGAATTTGCTTTTTAGTTACTGTAGATTGCCTATCCTTTCCATTTCTTGAATTTCTGAATCTTACATGTGATGTAATTTACACACTTACTGAGCTGAATATATTGCCACACATTATAAATTGAGAGTAGAAAAAAGTCAGAATGTCTAACCGCCCTTTTCTTTATACTGGAATGCCCTTCAGGAGAAAAAAGATGTGAATTTATAGTGTGTTCTACAAGTAAATGCATGAAACATATGAAGCCATAATTCACACACAAAGAAACTGCAATATTTCTATTTTTTTCTAATTTCAAAGGTTTTACAGCATTAGCTACAAAATATCCTTATCCAAAATATAACCAAAAAAGATTTAAAAAAAAAAAAGAAGAAGCTTATTAGATTCTGAAAAATGAAGTAGCAAATGGCTTGTCTCAACTAAATTAAGGTAAGGTCCTTAGTCTGTTTTCTAGAATGAAGGGAATATAATCATTTTATCAAAAAAAGAAAAAAAGAGGGGGGCCTTGATACGTCTCCATGAAAGGTATGGTATGAGCAGCAATTATAAAATTAAATAGAATTGCAGTAAAATAAGTAATATTTAGACTATTAATTGCAGTATACTACTTATCAATAAAATATACAGCTTAAATTCAATATAATTTATATTGCTCTGTCCCTTACTCAGGAAATGGTGAAAATAAACTCCATGTGTTTTCACTTAAACCAGTATCACATCAGTTTTCCATCAGTTTTTGAAGCTAGGCTGGTTATAAAATTTATGAGTCCTTCAACCCTCTGTCTACAGTTTGATGGGTTCACTGAATGCTCTGGAGAAGTCACTTTTCCACTTCTAGAGTTAGGATGGAAGCTGGCCTTAGCTGGAACCATGAAAATAGCAACCTCAGAGTTCATTACAATGTATGTTATCCCAGAGTTTGGAGCTACTAATACACAGACACAGAATGAGACTCACATAGATGGTTTGATTTCAATTTGGTTGAAAAATGACAGACTTTTGAGATTCTGGAATTCTCCACATTTTGGGGTGGAGTGGGGTGGGGGAAACACCAAAAGAAAGCTATTTTGTGTGAATTTCAGATTGTTGACATTCCATCATGGGACAAAAAGATTAGAGAAAAACCAAACCTTAGATTGTTAACTGAAATACATTTTAATTTAAAAATATCAATAGTTCTAAAATTGAACTGTGACAAGATCACAGGATATTCAACATCTTATTAAAAAGTTTGTTTCTTAGCTATTTTTTTTCATAATAATTTCTTAGTTGTATGTTTTTCAGACATGTAAGTATTAAGCCTTACATTGAGTCAGTTCTCACTGGTATAAACTCACAGATCATTAGAGTACAAAAACTTCTCTACTCATTGTTAAACACCTAATAGCAAAATTTCCGGAGGGACCACTTTACCACACTAGTCCCCATCCTGGTTTTCTTTGCCCTTTCCTTTTCAAGAGCTGGCAAATAAAACTGCCATAAAAGGAGGTGATAAGGACTTTGCTTCAGTTTCAAAGCCAGTATCTATAGAGTGCCTTACAGATTAGAAAACATACTGAATGTTAACTCTCTTGTGCTAATCTTGTGGACGATGATGTGTTAAACCACCAGTATAATCCATGTTTTAAATTTCCATAATGTCTAGAGTGTCACACTTAGATGCTGCTTTCAGCTAGGACTTTTTTTTCATGTGAAATGTTGGGCATTAAATCAGGTGAGTCACTGGTATAGCATTTGTGAGAATCCTGGCATACAGAGACTGGGAAGAAATGGTGGGGACTGTCAATCAAAACACAAAGAAATGGGGAAAAGACAGTTCCTTTCCAGGCAGGCTTTAGGATCAAAGTGGGGAATAATCCAGAAGAGCAGAAGGAAGGAAGTGAAGCATAGGCAGAGGGAACAGAAACACCAAACAGGGAATAGATAGTAGGATATATGTGTCGTCAGATGAGGAAACATGATAAACAAGACTAAGAGAGGAAATAAGATGTGAACTACATGCTAACCATATAGCTGGAATTCAGGCATGCTTCTCCAGAGACCTGACAGCACCGAGGGACAGAACAGCTCCAGGTACCTAGAAACAGGGAATGAGTCCCAGGAAGGGATAGTAACACTAATAGTAATAGTACATGGATAATCATTGTTCAGTCTTTGTCAAAAAAAAAAAGAAAGAAAGAAAAGAACTGATAAGATTTTAATTACCCATAAAAATATAGTGACTGAATTCCAGTACAAATTTGAGTCACATGAAACTTTAATTTAAATTCTGGGATATCCACATACTAATTTTGTGACCTTCACAAGTATGAAACATCTCTGAACATTTTTCCCCAACTGAAAAATATTTTAATGGGAAATGAGAGCACAGATATTTTAAAATTACTTTGGATTCATGTAGCACTCAATAAATGAAAGCTATGTAGATAACGATTCCATTGAACATAGGAAGACTCATTAGCAGAGCACCTCTAATACCTTGCCAGCTAAAGCCCTCTGGTCTGAGGAATGAGGAAAGTGGTTACTCAAGGCTACGGTTTTCAAAGATGCTCTCACTGAGGAAGCAGCACACTCTACTTCAATATACAGACCCTTACATGGAAAACATTTGTTCTACATTGCTCAGACGAAAAACAACTTACACATTTTCATTTTCAGTTGTATAAATCAATGAAAGATGGTTTTGAATACCCATCTGTCTGGTTCATTGGCTCCTCAAAGTTAAAAATTAGCTCTGGCTTTTTACAGTCCAGAAATCTTGGGGGAAAAAACAGCTCTCAGTCCAATAGAGATTCTCATTATTCAACTCTGATGAACATGTTAACTCTCTTGTGCTAAGCAACTGGAGCTTTGCTGTTATTCCTAAGCTACCAAACTTGAAGTTTAGTCTTCAGATATCCACCCCCTCCAGAAGTCCACTCCCACCCATCAAAGGCTTTTCTAGTACCTGTGGAAGTATAATAGAACAGAGGAGACTCCACACAGAACCTGCCACACAATGCTCCTTAGTTCCCAGGTCCAAAATAATCCTTGCTTTTCTGTCAACTCCGGTTTTTCTTTCTTCCCACAGTCTAGGCATCCTAGCTTAACTTCTGTCTGGCAGGGGCAGTGCCTAGACAGAAGACAAGGCTGCTTTTTGGCATGCCTATAATAGGAAAACCAAACCTAACTATATTAAACATGATTTTCAAGTATTCCAAAAGAAATGAATTCTATTCTTCCACTAATAGTTGCCTACTATTTAATTACTCAAAGTTATTTAAATGATATCCAATTCAGTGAGTGGAAGAATTCTTAAAGACTTATCATAATATTATTAAAATTATAGACTAGTAAATTCTTTAGATATTTAAATATATGCTTCCTTAAAATTTATTCTAAAATTAATAAAACACTCTTCATGACAAAATATTAAGCTTTTTCTCAATAGTATACATTTATTCAAGGATTATTATTTAAGAATACATTTAAACATTTAGAATGTTCAAAATGTTAAACACTAAAATGTAACCAAATGAAAGTTAGAAAATAACTGTCAACATGTCTGTAAACATGGATGCATGTGTATGTGTGAATATATTTATATCTTCTATATTGTATCTAATTTAATAGTATGTCTTCTAAGTGTATCAACGAAAAGTAGTAAAATAAATGTTGTAAAACAGCATTAAAAACTAGATATGCCACATAAAGGTATTTAATATGTGTTACTTTAAAATTCTCTATTTTAGAAAATCAATGAGTTTCAAAATTATTTTTTATTAAGGTCTACGCAAGTAAACTATAATGTGAGACATGCTGGCCCAGCACATATCTAAACTATAACTGAATGTAAATACTGAAGTAGAGGATTCTTTTGTTATACTCAAAAGTTTTAAATTTTAGCATGAAGACAATATTGTAGCACAAGATTTTACCAAAACTATCACATAATGGTTTTGCAATTCATCCAATCATTTCTGGAGAAAATTAATATAAATTAATTTATAATGGCATATAAACAGTTCCCAAGTGAGAATGTTCAATTTTACCTCACCAATTTTAAAGAAAACACTTCTCAATTTATTGCATTGTGATCAGAAAAACATTCTCAGGCTGGCAACCTCAAAAGAGACAAAAAGGGTTTTAAGAAGTAAAAAATACAACCAAGGCTAAATTTTGTTTCTGAGGCCTAAAAGAAATTAGTGGAAATTAAAAAAAAATTCAATTGTATTAATCTAGTTTATCTGAGTATTTATAATAAATACATTGGATAAAATTCATAAGTCTTGAAAGGAAGGGAAAAGCCTGTGAAATACATGAGGCAAGGCTATAAACAAACTTATGTGAGATCTAACTCACAGACAGTGTATGCCACAGAGCACTGGATTGTCTTCAGTATCCCAAGTGACTTGCTTAAGGTCATACTCGCCTTTTCATCAGCAAATCACTGTGCATAAGCATATGGGCCACGTGCCCTGTCACTTTGTTTATAGCACCATTACTTCAAGTTTGATACAAATTTTATGACTCAGTTTGTCAAAGTTCTTCAACCCCATCACTCAAACCATGATTCTCTGAAAATAAAAGGTAAAGTTGGCAAGAAAAGGACATATATTTCCTAAGGCTGAGTTAACCCAATGATGTTTAAAGATAGCATTAAGCTTTCATATTACAGCTGCACATATAACCTGTGTAAACTGCCTTCTGGTGGAAGAAACACTTCTTTATAAAATTTTGATTTACTAGATGGAGAGTAAGTCAAGTATAGGAGCAATTTATAAGTTGTTATTGGAAGTTATTTCAAAGTACAATATTTTGAAGCAACCATGCATTCTCTGATCTTAAAACGTTCTCATGGTAAGCTGGAAGTAATCATAGAACTTCAAAGTGCTGAAAGTTTTTCTATATAATTAGTAAAACCATAAAAGAAATATGTTGCTAAGGATTCAAAGACTTTTCTTATGTTAATATTAAGAATCTTAAGTAGTTTCTGTAATGTTTAGATAAATAAAGGTTTGAAGAACTAAAGTGTGATAAAAAAAATATTTATAGCTGGTTGTGGTAGCACACACCTCTAATTCCAGTGTCTCTGGAGGCTGAGGCAGGAAGATTGATTGTGGGTTCAAAGCCAGCCTCCCAGCAACTTAGTGAGGCCCTAAGCAATACAGTGAGAATAAATAAAATACTTTTAAAAAAGGGTTGGGGATGTGGCTCAGCGTTTAAGTGCCCCTGGGTTCAATCCCTAGTACAAAAAAAATCTACATTTATTATATTATTGTCAAATTTAGATATTGCTGCTACCATTGAGTACACAAAACAGCATCAGACACTATAGTGCTATTAGTATCTATTGAACAAGGCCCATGCCCTAGAACTTATGAACTACTGAAAGAAGATTTCAAAGTAAATGATAATATTGTAAGTAAATACAGTAATTTCATCTACACATTAAGAAACCAGATCTTAAGATAAACTGAAATAATTTACAATTAAAAGAAGAAGACAACAAGCCAGTGCATGCCTGTAATTCCAGTGGCTCAGGAGGCTGAGGCAGGAGGATTACAAGGCAGCCTCAGGAACTTTGCAAGGACCTAAGCAATTCAGTGAGACTCTTCTCTAAATAAAATTTAAAAAGGGGGGGGGACTGGGGATATGGCTCAGTGGATAAGCATCCCTGAGTTCAATCTCTATTTAAAAAAAAGGCACTTGGAAGACTAGTTAAGTGTGAAAATAACACCCTCAAAATATGCAAAACAAGAATAAAGAAGAATAAATCATATTATTGGAACTAACTGTAATCAGGTGGAAAGGATTTTTGATTGGATGAGGAGTGTACCAAAGGCAGAGAATTCTTTATGGAAGAGCATTTCTAGTGTATAGTGAAACATCGTTAGAAGAATCTGTGTTACTGCAACTTAGTAGGTGCGTGCATTTGTATTGCACAAGTACTATATAGTAGCCTGGGCAAAGTCAAGGTATTTGGCTTCATCTGATATTTTTGTTGTGAATGACCCAAGTTTAGAAACTGGTGGTTTGTACTTTGTAAATAAATGAGATTTTGTTTCTGTGAAATTTCTCAATGTCAATGGATGAAAGGGAGGATAAATTTGCCTTCACGGCAATTAAAGATTTGTTTTCACTATTATAAGGTCTTTCCTGTTCCTTTCTTCCTTCCTTCCTCTCTCTCTCTCTCTCTCTCTCTCTCTCTCTCTCTCTCTGTTTGTGTGTGTGTGTGTGCATGCACAAACACACAAACACACACACACACACACACACACACACACACACATACACTCCTTTGAGAAATGAAGAGCATCATTCCTATCCAAACCTTTAAGGAAGCATTTTAACAATCTAACCTGACTCTCCCAAGGATTTTTATAGATTTTATACCTGCTCACAAATATGGCACATATACATGCAATTTCTTTTTGAAGCAAATATACATTAATATTATTAATGTTTGTTATGTTACTTGTATTTTTGTTTTATTTTTAGTTTTGCTTAAACATCATGGACAGTGTTCAACCTCAGATTTATTTTATTCTTTTTAATGACTAAAAAGATTTGTATATACAGAATAATCTTATCTACCCCACTTTTCTATTGACAGATATTTAGAATTTTTATTATTAAACTATTACAAATTATAAATATGTAGTTATCTTTGTGTTTATATATTTAAAAATTTGTGTAAATATGTGCTATGTTAATTTCTAAAAGTGTAAAGCTCGGAATTTATATTTAAAGAATGAATTTAAATGATGGTAAACATTAATTTGTAGCATAGATCAGGAAGAAGGAAAAAGATTTGAAAGAGAGAAGACATGGGAATCATGAACATAAATATAGACTGACAAAGACACTATAGAAAATGGTAGGTAGCAGTAGAAAGGTAAACAGTGAATTAGAAATCATTGGTATGCCATATATCAGAAGTTTTATAGAATTGGTGTAAACAAATAGCAATGTTATAAGCACATGAAGAACTGTCTGAGAAGCAACTACCAAAATGGGTCAAAACTTACAATTAGTTAATGATCTTCAATTATTAAAACCAAACAGTCTCCATTCTTGGAAAAAAAGGAAATACTGGAGTCAATCGTGAGAGTATTGTGACACTTGAGAATGGTTTTGTAAAATACTCAACAAGATGTCCCTGAAATCCAGGGAGAGAGAGAAATAAAAGTAGAATTATGTTTCCAAAAACTTCACGGTAGTGATAGGAAGAGTGGATTTAAGGAAGCATCTACCTTAACAACAACAACAACAAAAATTATTGAAATAACTTGAACACAAGATAATTGTTAAAGCTTTTTTTAACAATTATTAAACTAACATAAGTTAAACTAATTATTTAACAATTATTAAACTAACTAGATGAGGTTAAATATTGTGCTCTTCCATCTGAATTGAAGAAAGGATATGAAACTGGAATAAACAAACTTAGAAATTGAAAGATATTTTACTATTTATCATTAAGCCAAGCATTTTCTAATTCAAGTATTTGTAGCATAAGAAGAAAAATCTATGAGAAATTCTGAAGTGTGTTAAATTTTATCAGACGGTTCTCAAAATACAGTTACAGGAGTGTATGAACTTTAATACTGAAATGCATTCTTAATCATAAGGAAAATAATTTGGTCAATACTGAATATATTAAATGGTGACAGTCACAGTTTTGGCTTATAAAAGAAAAAAACAAGCCTGCTGAACTGATTGTGCCACAGGCCAGACATGAGAGTAGATTTCACAGGTAGTATTATAGGTATTGCATGCATGATCACCTATTACGAATGTCCAGCAGATCCTAAACAAAATCATAACATGAGTAACAGAATGTTATGCCAATGTGAAAGGCAATAAATTAATTTTCCTAAAATTGCACATCCATTTTCTAAATAAAAGCTGTAAAAGGACAGTCTACATGGAAAGATATAATATGACTGAAAAAAACAGGGTAAAAATTAGGCACAACTGACAAAATGATCTGGAAAACAATTCTGAAACCCATAAAAAGCAATTGCATTTAATGAGCATTTTTACTTTAGTACAAGGTATCAATAAAAAACATATGATTATACATAATATGTATATGATAGAAAAATAAAATAAATGAGGAGCTATTTGTCATAGTTTTCTGCTTTCCATGTGTATAAATTTCCATATTTTTATTCATATTTTTGTAATAGTGTGTTGCATTTCTCAAATATTAAAAATAACATGCTCATTTTTGAAAACTAGAAAACAAGAATGTATAAAATGTGAAGTAAATCATAATCATTAAGAGGTTTAAGTACTCTTACTGTAAAATGGTAAATATATGAGGTGATGCATTTGTTAATTAGGTTAATTTATTCATTCCATAATGTATACTTTCCAAAACATCATATTGTGCATAAATATATATACTTTTTAACTGTCAAAAAACCCCAGCATTGTATTGGCACATACATAAAACTGGCACACAGACCAATGGAACAAAAGAGCCCAGAAATGAACCCACACATCTATACCCAACATATTTTTAATAAAGACACCCAGGACACACACGGGGAAAAGAACTCTTTAAAAATAAATATGCTTGGAGAATTTGATCTCCCATATGCAGAAGAAAGAATGAAACAAAACCTTTATCTCTCACCATATTCACACATCAACTTAAAATGGATTAAAGACTTAAATGTAATTCCTGAAACGATAAAATCAGTAAGGAGAACAAGGGAAAGTCTCCATGACATTGGTCTGGGCAAGGAGTTTTTTGATAAGGCCTCCAATGCACAAACAACAAAAGCAAAAGTAGACAAACAGGATTATAACAAATCTTCTGCACAGAAAAGGAAATAATCAGCAGAGTGAAGAGACAACCTAGAGGAGATAACATCTGCCAATTGTAATCTGATAAGGGGTTAATAATATCCAGAATATATAAGCAACACAAACTATTCAATAGCAACATAATAAATAATGTTAATAAAGATCTAAATGATATTTGTAAAAAGAAAATAAAAATATAAACGCCAAAAAATGCTCAACATCAGTAATCATTAGGCAAATACAAAATAAAAACCACAATGACATATCATCTCCTTCTAGTTACAATGGTTATTAATATAAAAACAAGATAAATGTTGATAAAAGTGAAATCTAACATAATGTTGGTAGGGATGTAAAGAAGTATAACATATATGGAAACTAATATATATGTTCCTCAAAAAATTAACCATCAAGCTACCATATGATACAGCAAGCACTATCACTGGGCATATCTCCAAAGAAAATGAAATCAATATGTTGAAGAGATATTGGCAACCTCATGTTTATAGCAGCACTGTTTACAAAAACAAGTTAAAGAATTCTCCTAAGTATCTATTAAAAAGTAAATGGATAAATAAATATGATATATGTGATGTTATCTCTCTCTCTCTCACACACACACACACATACACACACACACACACACACACACACACACACTACAATGGAATATAAGTGAGCCACAAAAAATGAAACTCTGTCATTTTCAACAACATGGATGAACCTGAATGACATCTTATTAAATAAAATAAGGCAGACACAGAAAGAAAACTACCACGTGACCACACACATCTACAGAAAATACAGAAGTTGCCTTCACAAAAGCACAGAACAACAGTGAGTACTACTATTGGCAGGTAGGCAGAAGAGGTTGGTCAATGAGTTTCAAATTACTGTTAGGGGGGTACCAAGGATTGAACTCAAAAGCACTTCATCACTGAGCTACATCCCCATTCCTATTTTGTGTTTTATTAGAGACAGGGTCTTGATGAGTTGCTTAGCGCCTCACCATTGTTGAGGCTGGCTTTGAACTGGAAATCCTCCTGTCTCAGCCTCTAGAGTCCTGGGATTACAGGCATGCTTCACCATGCCTGGCAAGTTTTATGTTTTAATAGATTTTTTGTTCATGATTTTAAGGCAAATTTTTAAAAATTATTTCAAATTGATAAATAAAAGTTGTTTCTTAAAATTTCTTTTATCAAGATATAAAGAGTATTTTCTAATGTTTTTTTAAATCATTTTAATAGATGTATGAAAATTTGATTTATTATGGCATATCAGAAGGTTGATAAACAATCTCATATGTGGACATGGAGGCTATTGTTTCTTTCCCTTGTTATATATTATAATAGACAAAATTATAACCTGTATGGGTTGGTATAGTCTAAGAAAAGAAGTGGAATCACAAGGTAGATATGCATGGACTTAAAGATTGCTTGCTATACTAGCAAATTCTGTCCTGAAATGGTTATTTTAATGTATCACACTTAAAGTGTGTCAGTTTCAATGCACCCTGGCCATAAAAAAGTGCATACTCATTTGTTAAATATGTGTTAGTTTGATAGGGAAAAAATAGCTTTCATACCCAATAGTAACCTATTTTTGATTACAGTGATTTGAACATTTCTATTATATAGTTTTTTGTTTGTTGTGTGTATGGTGCTAGGGATTGAACCCAGGGTCTTGTGCAAGCAAGGCAAGCTCTCTACCAACTGAACTATATCCATAGCCCCTGTTTTTACTTTTAATGTTTATTTGAACTGCCTGTGTTTGGCCATTTTTTGGTTTTTAGATTGGGAGGGTAGTATTTTAAATATAATTTATAAAAGTTCTTTATGTTTTAAAATGTTTAACTTTTTGTATAGAATATTTTAAGTTAATTTTATTTTTCTTATACTCTTTGGAAGATATTTTAAAATTTTCATTCACTTGTGCCTAATTTCAATAATTCAATCATTCTGTGTTAATGTTTTTTAAACTCCTGATTTTAACAAAAATATTTGACATTTTGCTTCTTACACATACTTTAGTGGTAATTAGCCCAAATATTTTATTTCTATATATGATAGAGCCATCTTACTGAGTAAAAGAGATGTGAACAAACCTAGAGAAAAACTTTTTAATAAAAACTGTAGGCACATAACTATATCCAAACACTTCCAGAATTTGAAAAAGAGTGGGTCATTATTTTTTTTTAAAGTCTTTTTCTTAGATTATGGTCTAAATACAACTATGAAAATATATAAGCACATGTCTATGCATTCTAAGTGTTCAAACTAAGCTTACTTATTAAAATATTGGAATATATGACTTCTAATTATACAGTTTTCCTTATATTCATATCAATATGAACATTATATTTACTTTTACATGACCAAAAATTTAAATAGTCAAAGCCAACATAGGTGTGAAATATCATATGTGTCATAGACATGTATGTTTTATGTATAAATACTGCACATTCTTAAATTGACACTTTGGGATTATATAGTTTTAGAATTATTTTTTTTCCTCTCTGCTTCATCTGGTTATCTGTAGTTCAATTTGTGAAGTGCCAAGAAGTCATCGACAGTGTTTCTTCATATCCTGTAATTTCTATTCTTATCATTATTGCACATTTTATACATTCCTAAATTTAGGTTCCTCATGCACTCTCTTTGAACATTCTCTTAAAGATTCCTCTTGCAGAAATAGTTACAGAAAATGCTAATTATGTGATATAAGTAGTTTTGGAGAGTTGTCAGGTGTTAGGGGAGGAAAATTACTTATTTCTGGAGTAAGTTTTGTTTGGAAAATAGTCTCTTAAGGAAAAAAACACCAATATGTGAAATGGCTGCCATACCTTGAATAACTCCTTCCTTCACAACCCCAAGCTAACACCTGAGGTACAGTTATAATTTCCAGTACCACAGAGTTTGCCATACATTATACAACCACATCTGGGAAGGTCACATTATTTCAATAATTGCATAGTTAACAGACACTCATTGAAAGGCTATAACATGTTAAAAAACATTGGCTCATGATAAGCACTGGTCAATTAATTAATTTAATGATTGTAATGAAAGTAAAGGGGAAACAATCTCAATTGCTATCATGGTGTCTTGTAAAGCACATTTTTCATAATGATAACTATTAAGTTAAAATTTGTTAATGTTTATGCAGGAATGGAAAATTTAAGTTAGAGTGTCATAGATATTCTAAAAGCTAAACATCACAGTGCCTTTCACAATGTGATGCAGCGGCTGCAAGCCCCATTAATAAATCAAATTATCATGGTAGTAAAAACAACCCACAAAAGTCAAGAGTCAAATGAAAAAACTAGAAAAAAAATTGAGCATATGTCATCTAAATACCCAGATTTTCTAACATACTTATCAATATTAATCTTTTTTATTAAATAAGAAAATGAATAAATAAGCAAAAACATGAAAATGTAAATGTGTCATACTCCTGTTAAAATTCTCCTCTGCCCTTCCTTTTTCAGTTCTATATAATTTAATTCAAAATTCCCAGAAATGTTTCTTTCCCCCATACAACATTAACAAAATTCCAGCATTTTGCCTGAAGCTATGGGCTGTCCTAATCCCTGAGGAAAGAGATACCAGAAAAAAAAAAGAAGTTCCACTTTTTTTCTCTACAATTTTAGAAAGTAGAGAGTATTGTACATTACAAAATTCATTCTGGTAATATCACATGTTGAGAACTTTCCCAAAGTTGTCAACTGTTCTCTCCATTATATTATGGAGACGTGTATGAGAATACGTAATTCTGTTCTCCTTTCCAACTTTAAACAACATGTGGATGTCTCATTTGAACCAAGTAGTCTAGATTCATAGAGTTCAGAGAACAAAGCTATAGGTGTAAAATGCAGAGAGTAATTTCTATGTTTGGTCCTCCACTTTATTGTTTTCATTATTTGTTGATTTAGTAACCACATTTATTTCTATTTCTTCACGGTGTAAAGATAAATCAAAGCTGCTTTTTCACTTATGTGTAAAATAAAAATAAATCCAAAGATACTATAGGACTCATTATTAAAAGGAAACGTTTAAGAATCTTTATTTCACTTTAAATGGCAGTGTGCATGTGGATGAGTGCGCATGCGCGCCCGCATGCGCACACGCATGCACACACACACACAGACACACACTCCATAAATAACCTAAAATATCTCAAGACCAAACTTACTCATATATTTAAAAATTAAAACACTGTTAATTAAGTCACTATTTTAACATTAACAGATCATCTAAAAATATTTGATAGTATTCAAGGATTGCTTAGATTATGGGAAAACATACAGTATCCTACCCTACTAGGGAAGGGTGTGAACTGCTCTCAAATTTTTAAAAGAAAGTTGGAAATATGTAAAAAAATATGAAGTGTAAGCTCCTATTAACATACCAATTTTAATTTCATTGATATTTTACATATTAAATCAAATAAGTACCGCAAATACACAATGTTAGGTACACTGACTTTCTGCTTGCAATAGACCAGAAAAGAAAAGAGACCATCTAAATGCCATGAGAGGACAGAGAGGAAGAATGGCAAAACAAGTAGTGTCACCTTTGTGGAATACAACACAGAAAAGGATCTGTTTAAAATGTATGTGGTTATAGTATTCTTCAATTTGCATAAGATAGCATATATTGTTCACATATCAACAGAAAGTTTTAATCAGGAGTAGCAAATGAATAGAGGATACAGCGAGATGATTCATAAATTTAAAAAATATATTGCCAATAAGCATGTTGAAAACATGATTTTTCTAAATTAATTTAGAATAAATTAATTCTTTTTGAAAATAGCATACATTTTGTTTTAATAATTTAAAGTTCTAAAAAAAGAGAGAAATATTTATCCATAAACAAAAACAGCAGTAATCTTTCATATATAACATATATACATAGATTATTTCCCAAAGGCTATTTATTTCTGGTCACTGATCTTAATACTGTGAATGTAGAAAGTGGAATAATAAGATTGAACAACCTAATTTTTCTCCTGTCTTGGTTTCTTAAATCTTTCTCAAGGAGAACTCACCTTCAAGTGAAAATATCTTTCAAAAAGTAGGAATCCCAATGGAGTGTTTGGGTTAGCTATGATATAAGGAAATAATTGTAAATTATTTTCTTAAAACCCCTCTTGCTCAACAGTCATTTAAAATATTCAGACACATGCACACATACAAAAACAGGCCATTTTCAAAAGGAACATTATTTTGGAATAAATAAAGAACTAGTCAAAATATTGTTCAATAAAGAAATGTTTTCATGTCATATGACATTGATCAGAAAGAAAAATGGAGTAGGGTGAAGGGATGAATTACATGCAAACTATACCATTTGGATGCCACAGGTTCTCTATCCTGAGAGAGGGGGGGAAAAAAAAAAGTAAAAGCAATCTCATATCTCAGCTATACATACAGCACACCCATAGATTCTTATTTTAGAGTAAATCTAAGTTACATGTGATGTGAATAGCCATATGTAAAAGAGAAAGCAGACTCTCCTCATAAAAATGTTAACAGAAAATAGGATAGAAGAAGGCACTTTCTCAACTATGGTACAGGAAGTTATACAGCTTTTGATGTAGAAGTTAATCTGAAGCCTGGAGTGGAAGACCCACATGCTGTGAGTAAAATGCACCTCTCAGTAGGCTCCTGAACCTAGGAAAAAATGCATGGTTAAATTAAGCTCTGATTTGTACCACACCTAATGGGAAAATCTAAGGTTAGATTAAGAAGTGTTTGATAACAGTTAACATTCAGGCAAAGGTCAACATAAGCAATGGGCAACATTGCCTGTAGTTTATATAATAATGAGTAATTTGAAGATTTTATCATTCTCATGTGGGTGACCGCACGCGCGCGCGCGCGCGCGCGCACACACACACACACACACACACACATACACCATAAATAACCTAAAATATCTCAAGTCCAAGCTTACTCATATATTTAAAAATTAAAACATTGTTAATTAAGTCACTATTTAACATTAATAGATCATCTAAAAATATTTGATAGTATTCAAGGTTGCTTAGATTATGGGAAAACATACAGTATCCTACACTTTTCTATTTTAAAATTCCCTTTAGAATTAGAGAGTATGATCAGTATTGGTAGCTCTCACAGTCTCTCATCTCTACTTCCCCCTATTATGAGAATGCTTTATATTTCAATGTACTTATTAAAGTACACTGCCAATTAGAAAATATAGAACATGTATATTATTTTGTTTTGCTCATTTATTAATGAAGAAATATTTATTTATTAATGCATAATAATAATTTTAAAATTCTCTTTTCTATTTTAAGCCCGAATAACCAACGATATGTGTTTAAACTGTTCAATCAGTAATTATCATCTATCACATGATTCTTAATTGATTTATGTCCTGGTATTAATTCCCTAATGCTGCTGTGAAACAAACAGAAAACCAAACAAAAACAAAAAACTTATTGTGTTGGTACATTAAAAACAGGATTGTATTGTCCCATAGTTCTGAAAGCAAAAATTCTGTGTCTCCCTCTTTTTTCTTTTTTGGTACCAGGGATTGAACTCAGGAGCACTTGGCCACTGTGCCACATCCACAGCCCTATTTTGTATTTTATTTAGAGACAGTGTCTCACTGAGTTGCTTAGTGCCTCCCTTTTGCTGAGGCTGGCTTTGGGCTCGCAATTCTATGATCTTAGCCTCCTAAACTGCTGGGATTACAGGTGTGTGCCATCATGCTGGCCTGTGCCTCCCTCTTAATTTGGCTCACAGATAGTGTTATCTGCCTGTTTGCATTGTCTTTTCTGTGTTTCTGTGTTTACCCTTTTCCTTTTACATAAGGATATCTGTTACACTGTATTAGGGCCAAGCCTAATAATCTGATCTTAATTTGAGCATCTTCAATACTATTTCCAACTAATGTTATGTTCATAGGTATGGGGAACTGACACTTCAATAACTATATGTGGGATACATTTTAAACTGTAACAGTCCCTAAATTCAGGAGGAAAAAGACACTCCTATAAATGGCATCACTTACATCAAGTATTTTTTATTGAGGGAGTGGAAAATGGTAGGGAGTGGAAAGTTTTCCAAGATGAAAAAGAAACAGTAGCTGATATGTGAAGTTTGGAAAGAATGGCCTAGGTTGTAAGAAACCACAATACTGGCTAAAAAAGTTCCCTCACCTTTTGAATCACTGACAAATAGGGGATCCCATTCCTATTTTCGGATGGGAGATGCCTAATATATAATGATAGTGTATTTTGAGGAAAAGAATTACCATAACTAGCCTGTAATAGTCTAGAATTACAAGTGTTAATTCTATGAATTGGTGGCAAAAAAATTCCTAGCATTTTATTAAGCTGACTGAATCATACCATTTATCTATTTCATTAATTTATTTTGAGATCATATCCAGGATATCAGGTACAAGACACAAGGGCACAAAGACAAGTTAACCACCTTCTGTTCCCTCAAAAAGACTGTAATTGAGGTGACAGACTTACCAGAACACCCATAGAGAGGAAGAATGGCAAAACAAAATGTCATCTTTGTGATGTAAAACATGGTATACTCTATATGGAAAAGGATCTAAGTTTAAAATGTATGTAGTAATAGTATTCTTTAATTTGCATGAACAACAGAGGTCACTTTAAGCAATTGCTCTGAAACTACTTTCCACTTGGGCACATATGCAAGATGCTTGTAGCATGCACAAAATATTCTTATGGACAAAGAAAACTTGTTAACAAAATTTTTTAAAATTATGGTAAAGATACTAAATAATTCAAAATCATTGCTGTATTAACATTCCTCAATGTCTCTGTACCAATTAAGTATAATGTCTCTTCTTCTCCCATAAAAGAATATGTGAGTAATGTTACAGAAATAATGTTGACTTTACAATATGTTACAAAAAATTACTCATAAACTTTAGTAATGTTCTATTTAGTATACATTGATTTTAGTGCAACTGACATAGACAAAGAGGAACATAAAGATGTCAGATGAGCTTCTCTGACTTAGAGAGTATGAGCACTATTGATAGCTCTCAGTCTCTCATCTCTACCTCCCCCTTTTATGAGAATGCTTTATATTTCAATGTATTTATTAAAGTACACTGCCAATTAGAAAATATAGAACATGTGTATTATTTTGTTTTGCTCATTCATTAATGAAGGAATATTTATTTATTAATGACTATGTTCTGGATATTTAGTACATGCCCTTGAAGAATTACATGTTAGGGATAATAACAGAAGACAATTAGACAAACAGATGATAAAGATAACCTTGATTAGTATTAAAAGCTGTGGGAAAAAAAGAAAGAAATGAGATACAAAGAGTGAGTAGTGGAGCAGATGGAAAGCTCTTTTAGAATGGAATCAAGGAAGGTATTGCTGAGAACATTTCGCCATGCTGCATCTGTGACAGAGCAACAAGAGAAGAAAACAGCCACAGCAAGCCCAAATGGTATGAGGAAGTCAGGGATGGTGGCAAAACAAAGTATTCCAGATTCTTACCACATTTATAAGTAGAAAATGTATTTTTAAGAGGCACTTCCCCCTCATTTTTCCTTTTATTTAATTATATGCTGGATTATAAGATTTAATAACCATAAAGCACAGCCCATTAGTAATTGCTATAAAGGTTCAAACTCTAAGAATGAGCAAGTAAAAGAGCAATATTTTTAATATCATATTTAATTCAAAATACATGCTTATTTTGCCAGAAACACTTAATTGTGTTTACAGCTGTTAAATGGTACATCATCAGACGGCCAAATAGATGCTGTTTAGGGAAAACTTTAAACAAAATTATTTCCTAATGAAAAATTAGAACTCCTTTCCTAATGTGGTGAAATACTTAGAAGTAAAATTTTCCTAATTTTAAAGTGCTAGCCTGCATGAGGTCCTGGGTTCAATTCCCAGCACTGCAAAAGAAGAGGAGTTCTCTTTTATTTTTCTGATTTTAAATGACACATTGAAATAAATAATCGGTGAGAGAAAATGTGTGTGTGTGTGTGTGTGTGTGTGTGTGTGTGCGCGCGCGCTCGCGCACGAGTGTATGTGTATAAGCTGCTATAACCAAGTACCATAGACTGGGTGGTTTATAAATAACAGAAATTTATGTCTCACATTTCTGGCAAGTGGAATCCTGAGACAAGCATGCTAGTGTAGCTACAGGTTATGGTAGGGTTCTTTTATGGTTTGGGGGCTGATGATTTCTCCTATGTCCAAATATGGTGGAAACAGAATGACAGAGCTTTAGGTATCCTTTTATTACAGGTACTAATCTTATAATGAGGGCTCCACTTTCATGACCTCCCAACACCTTACATTCTAATACCATCACACTGGGGTTATGATTTCAACATACAAATTTGGGGGATACAAACATTCAGTACATTGCGGGGTTTGTGCTTGTGTATGTGTGTAAGTGAAAGTATGATTGTGGGGTTTATGTACTCATAAAAATTCAGCTGCCTTTGTTTTCAGGCATGGTATATTTCTTTTTACATGCAAGCTATTAATAGTGAGAATGCATATACCCATATTCTAGGTGCGTCTGGTAAAGACATTTATTCACGTCTAACTTTCTGGCTTTTTATTCTTGTGGCTTTATTTCAAACCTGTAACCTCTATTATCAGTGTCTTGCTCCCTGCCTTGTCTCTCTCTTAGCTTCGTACTCTTGACTTCCAAAGTTGCCCATAACATCAGGCTTTCACAGCTTCCTCTGGTCTTGAAGGAGGAAACACTCAAATTTCTTTATCCACCACGGATTTCACTATGGACACTACAGAAATATATAAGATAATTAGAAACTATTTTGAAAATTTGTAATCTAGTAAAATAGAAAATATTGAAGACATTGACAAATTACTAGAGTCATAGGATTTACCCAAACTGAAGCAGGACTATATATACAAGTTAAATAGCAGTTTCAAGGAATGAAATCAAAGATGCCATCAAAAGCCTACCAACCAAGAAAAGCCCAGGATCAGATGGATTCACAGCTGAGTTCTACAAGACATTTGAAGAAGAATACCAATATTTCTCAAATTATTCAATGAAACAGAAAAGGAGGGAACACTTCCAAACTCATTCTATGAGGCCAATCATCCTGATTCCAAAACCAGATAAAGACACATCAAGGAAAGAAAACTTCAGACCAATATCTCTAATGAATGTAAAAGCAAAAATTCTCACTAAAATTCTGGCAAACCGAATACAAAAACATATTAAAATAGAGTAAACCATGATCAAGTGGGGTTCATTCCAGAGATGCAAGGTCAGGTTCAACATACGGGAATCATAAATGTATTTTATTACATGATTGGACTTAAAGATAAGAATCTCATGATCATATCAATAGATGCAGAAAAAGCATTCAACAAAATACATCACTCCTTCATGTTCAAAACACTAGAAAAACTAGGGATAATAGGAACATATTTCAACATTGTAAAAGCTATCTATGCTAAGCCCAAGGCCAACATTTTTCTAAATGGAGAAAAATTGAAAGCATTCCCTCTAAACACTAGAATAAGACAGGGATGCCCTCTTTCACCAATTCTATTTAACAGTCTTTGAAACTCTAGCCAGAGCAATTAGACAGTTGAAAGAAATTAAAGGAATATGAATAGAAAAAAATAAACTATCACTATTTGCCAATGACACAGTTCTATACTTAGAGAATCCTTAATGTTTCAACAGAAAACTTCTAGAACTAATAAATGAATTCAGCAAAGTAGCAGGATATAAAATCAACACCCATAAATTAAAGGCATTTCTTTATATTAGTGACGAATCCTCTGAAAGAGAAATTAGGAAATTTACCCCATTCACAATAGCCTCAAAAACAAAACAAAACAAAAACCCAAAAAACAAAAAAAAATACTTGGGAATCAATGAAAGAAGTAAAAGACTTCTACAATGAAAAGTACATAACACTAAAGAAAGAAATTAAAGTAGAACTTAGAAGACAGAAAGATCTACCATGTTCTTGGATAGGCAGAATAAATATTGTCAAAATGACCATAGTACCAAAAGAACTATACAGATTTTTTGAAATTCCAAACAAAATCCCAATTATATTGCTCACAGCAATAGAAAAAACAGTAATTCATTTGGAAAAATAAGAGACCCAGAATAACTACAGCAATCATTTACAAGAAGAGTGAAGCAGGTGGCATTACTATTCCAGACTTTATACTACAGAGCAATAGTAACAAATACAGCATGGTATTGGCACCAAAATAGACTTGTAGACCAATGGTACAGAATAGAAGACTCAGAGACAAATCCACATATATACAGTTATCTCATGCTAGACAAAGGCACCAAAAACCTACATTGGAGAAAAGATAGCCTCTTCACCAAATAGTGCTGGGCAAACTGAAAATTCATGTGCAGCAAAATGAAAGTAAGTCCTTGTCTCTCACCATGCACAAAACTCAACTCAAATTGGATTAAGGACCTAGGAATTAAACCAGAAATTCTGCACCTAATAGAAGAAAAAGTAGGTCCAATTCTTCATCATGTTGGATTAGGTCCTCAATTCCTTAACAAGACACCCAAAGCACATGAAATTAATTCAAGAATCAATAAATGGAATGGATTCAAACTGAAAAGTTTCTTTTTAGTAAAAGAAACAATCAGTGAGTTGGAGAGAGCCTACAGAACGGAGCAAATTTTTACCACATGCACATCAGATAAAGCACTGATCTCCAAGATATATAAAGAACTCAAAAAACTTAACACCAATAAAACAAGTAACCAATCAATAAATGGGCTAAAGAACTGAACAGACACTTCTCAAAAGAAGATATTCATTCAAACAACAATAATATAAAAAAAAAATGTTCAACATCTCCAGTAATCGTGAAATAAACATCAAGAGTAGAGTAAGATTTCATTTCACTCCAATAAGAATGGCAGTTATTAACAATATAAGCAACAATAAGTGTTAAGGAGGATGTGGGGGGAAAGACAAACTCTTACATGGCTGGTGTGGCTGCAAATTGGTGCAACCAATCTGGAAAGCAGTATGGAGATTCCTTAGAAAACTTGGATTGGAAATGCCATTTGATCTAGCTATCCCACTCCTCAGTTTATACCCAAAGGACTGAAAAACAGTATACTATAATGATACAGCCACATCAATGTTTATAGCAGCTCAATTCACAATAGCTAAACTGTGGAACCAACCTAGATGCCCTTCTATAGATAAATGATGAAGAAAGTGGGGTATATATACACAATGGTATATTACCCAGCATTAAAAGAGAATAAAATTATGTCATTTGCAAGTTAATAAATGGATTTGGAGAATATCATGCTAAGTGAAGTAAGCCAATCTCAAAAAACCATTGGCCAGATGTTTTCTCTGATAAATGGATGCTGATTCTTAATGGGAGGAGGAGTGGGGGAGAGTGGAGAAGAGTTTGGGAGGAATGGAGAAACTTTGGATAGGCGAAGAGAAGGGAGGGAGCAAGGGCGCAGGGAAGATGGTAGAATGATATGGACATCATTACCTTAGGTACACGTATGAAGACCCTAATGGTGTGACTCTGCTTTGAAATGAAAAATTGTGCTTTATTTGTGTACTATGAATAGAAATGCATTCTGCTATCATGTATAACAAATTAGATCTAATAAATAAATTTTGAAAAAAATTCTTAACTCACTTAATACTTCTGTTGATCTTCTCTATTGTATACCAACCCTTTCTTCCTTTTTTTTCTTAAGGTTTTCATTTTTTATTTTGTTTATGTTTCCCCCACCCCCCATCAGCTCATAAATCACTTGGATACAATTCTTATGCTGTTAAAAGAATTAAAAAGTAATAGTTTCTCTTTATCCCTTACTCTTAAATGAACTGGTGCATATTTACATATTGCTGTAAGCTTTCTTTTCTCATGGAACCCATTTCCCTTGTTATAGAAATGATTGTCTCAAAGACGGCTTTAACTAGATGAGTTTTCAGTGTTATGCTTTGTCTTCAGTCTATTTAACCTCATTGCTTCTCCAAAATCTGTGGTCCTGTATGGTCACACTGACCTCCCTGGGTTTGCTTATGGTGCTATACTTGGGTTCTCTCACTTTCTCTCTTTTTGCTCCCTTTCCTCTCTCACCCATTGCTTCTCTTCTGTATATATTAAGTTTTCCTGGATAATTTCAGTCTTTCTTCACCACCTAGAGCCTTCTGATTTCAAACTTCATACTTTAACTAGACTTTCTTTTCAGCATCAAATATAAAGGTTCATCTTTCATTTACCAACTTTGATTTTTATATCTATATTTAATGAAAATGTCCATGAGGGAAAATTTTAGGATTTTCACCTAAATCTGAAGCTTCTTAGACCATAAAGTAGGCCTTAGTGACATCTGTATTTCTAATACAAAACAATACTATCTACTTCACAGTAAAGACTAAATGAATATTTGAACAAATTTAATATTCAACTCATAATATGTTGTGAATTTTAAAATGTAAAATATGCTATTTAGATTTTTGCTTAAGCCAGAAGGACACCGGTAGGCAGCATAAACTAAATAATAAACACTGAAAATCACCATTTTTTACTGAAGGTAAATAAGAGAAAAATTTAGGATTCATGAATCCCAACAATGCCATTTGATCTAGCTATCCCACTCCTCAGTTTATACCCAGATTTCTGTAAAGACAAACTTCCCCTAATCATCTATTAAGTTATTAAAACTGGTCTCTGCTTCTGTATTCTGTCTGCTTCTTCAGATGAATCCAAATTATCACAAAGATTCTTCTCTTTGAAATTATCCCTGAATAGGTTCTGACAGCTATTACTCTGGTTTGGGTACAATCACGAAAACATTTAGAACTCAGACATAGAAAAACTTGACTTTCACTTTAACTTCAGTAAAGCAAAAAAATAAAAAACTTATACTTGTAGGTAAGTAATGGATATCCTAAAATCTCCATCATCACTAAATTAACTCACTGTATATTTACTGTGCAAGGAAAACCTCAGCTTGAGGCAGCTTGCTATAAAATGCAGGAAAAGTTAGTAGCCATAGACATCTGTTTTGAAAAGATAGACCTCTGCTTCTTTTGAGTCTTACCAACAGAACTCATCCCATCTGGATCTAGTATGTCTTCTACAAGACTTCTGAAAATATTTTATGAACCTCTTCTGTTCGCTGAGGTCCCTAAAACCTAGAAATTCCAGGACGTATGTCCTATTTTATAACTGAACTCAATAGTGAAAATGACTTTTAGATAGTCGACTGCATTAAAAAAGTTTTTTTAATTCATATGTTGTGCAATCTCTGTACCTAGTTTTCAGGAAAAAATATGGGCATTTTGGGGATTGCTTTGTAAATGTTATATTTTCTTCTGTGAAAGTTTCTGTAAAGGAGATTCTGTTGGGAGAAGAGAAGTTCCCAGAAAAAGAAACAATGTCAAATACTTCTATAAGCCTATGGTACATGGAAAAAGATTCTGGATTGGAAGTAACTGACAAAGAATTAAATAGAAAAATAAATGTTATATATATATATATATATATATATATATATATATATATATATATATATATATACCCCTTGATATTATTTATGTGAACTATAAATTTCTAAAAGATACTTCATTCATTTATTAGACAAATATTTATTGAACACCTACTCTGGGTTCCTAGAACCTCAAATGAAGGTAGTTACAAAAAATAGCAGTTACAAACTTAGATTTAAAGCTCTTTTTAGGCATGTTCCTCAATCATCAATAATTAGATGAGATTCTGAACATCTGTATTCCTTATGTATTGTTATTTTCATATGAATTTTAAACAATCAATATGATTTTACAAAAATTAAAAAGAAAACTTTACAAAGTCACTAAAAATAAACCATTTCAGATTTTCTGAATAAAATAGAAGGTAACCATACAAAACTAAAATGAAAATGTTGGCCCACATGACACATAAACTCATTTATTGTGACAACAAAGGTATAGATTCCACACTTTGGGAAACACCTGTGACATGTAGCACTGCCTTGAAATGGTTTAATTTCCCAATCTTAACTGTTAGACTCTAAGCATCTTGATTTCAGAAATCATGTCTAATAATTTTTAAATTCACTTCTTAATAAAAAATGGATAATCAATAGCTTGAATTACAGAATATACATGCACAGATCTCTTCAGTTATACGTACTCAAATTTCTTTGAAGAGTAATTGCATCTTACTATGAAGAGATGATTTTAAATGAAAATCATTTAACATTTTATTTTTTAAAACCATGTATTCTAAAGAAAGACTTTGCTTTTGATTTGGTAACATGCATATTTCATGGGCTGTACTTTGAACATTTAACCAAGAGATTCGATGTGATTACTTCAGTAACAATTCAATTTGAAATGTCAACTATGTTCAGCATTTAAAAATTAATAGCTAAATTCCTTTAAGGATCAGGGAAATTTTGTTCTGACTTAGAATAATTTTATAGCCTATTAATCTCCTTGTAGATTGTTTGCATGTTTTAAGCTATTCTGAATAATGTACTCTCTGTAAGGGCCCATTACTTCAAAGAATTTTGACAGCCATAGCTCAAGGTATTAATTTTCATACTAGATATATATTTCTATTGGCAGCATGTTTGTCAAGACAAAAATACACTTCACCCAAATTTTGAGTATGTACATTTTGAATAGGTTACAGCAGTATATAAATATTTTTCAAATGAGAATTTAATCAAGGCTTCATCCCCCCTCCCTTTTATTTGATTTCTGAGAAGAGAATGAGTCAGTGAAGTCAGAAATCTGAAGTAGCAGGCTTCAAACCAAAGTGGCTGGAAAAGGAGTCCAGGCAGTGCTGTAGTTTTCTCCAGAAGCAAAGAAAAATTATAGCATTTCTGAGCAAAAGGGTGGGGAGCTTCATATGTAATATGAAAGTGTAAATAGGAAATACACTGATACCATACTTGTTGGTATCAGAAGCACTTCTTACCTAAATGAGGTTGATGGAAACGTTATTACCTCTCAGTGGCATCAAGAAGAACAGTCAGAAATTCCCCTGGACTGTCAATACCATCTTAGCAAAACCTGAGATGATATGTTCAGTTATTCATCTGAGAAACTTTTCTTTAATATATTATTATTGACATACTACTCTGGGCTAGAAATTGGTGAAGTACTCAGAAAATAACATGGGGTAAACAGTTCCTATCCATGGGAAGCTTGCAGCTAAGTGGGCAATACAGACTCAATCAAACACTACTGCCCATTAATATGCACTTAAAGAATGAGATAAATGGTAGGAAGGGGAAACAGCTTTGAAAGAATATTTTGCAAGACAGAAATCCTGCAAGGATTGTTGAATGAGAGTTAGCTTCTCTGAAAATTTGACAGTACCACACCTTTAACATTTTATCATTTTATTTATAGTACTTACCATGACCTAGGTCACAGTAAAATATGAAATTCATATTGCCACACATGGTTCTAAGGAACTGAGGATTCTGTATGAATTGATATTTAAAGAAAAACATAGTTAACTCCATAAACTCTCTTCCCAAGTTTTCTTCTCTATATAGTTCCAGAGTATATGCACAAAAAATAGCAGTTGAATATATATTTTCATAGGTGTTAGATACAGAGCCAATATCCTTTCACACATTAGAGAATATGGACTACGCTGTTTCTGAAGTCCTTGCCCCTTCCATATGTCTGTAAGCACCTAACTGCCTTTTTTCCTCCTACCCCATTTAAAATACCTCCAAGTACCCTGTAATCCATTTTGACAGTCATCAATTTATGAGCCCTCAACTCTAAACCCATCCTTTAATACTTGCTTTGTGAAAATAAAGCTGGTTTCCTTTTTCCTTGCCAGTTTGTGTAATGTTAAATTGTGTCAGCAGAGGGCGGTGGAAGGACACTGGAAGAGAAGGGTTTCTTTCTGGATTGGTGTTCTGGGCTCCTCCTTCAAAGCATGTAGCCTGTTCACTCCTGCTCTGTTTCCAGAATTTGATTCCTGAGGAGCAAGTGGCTAGTTCTGCAACATGCAGAGCTTTTTCAACACTTGGTTCCTATAGTACACAATCGTCAATAGCACCCAGCATCTCCCTCATACTTCTTTCTGTAGTTACTTATCTCTTTGAAATTGGAGGGCCAATTTCTAGCAATTTACTGAGGGTAAATTTCTGGTCAGTTCCACTGTGTTAGCACCTCAGAAACTTCTGCCAGGCATTGATCATAAGCAAGCCCTCTCCAGCAAGATCTAGATCTCAGCCCTGCTAGAGTGGGGGATGAGATCTGTCTTGGTCCTAGGCTTAGTGGCTGTGCTTTCTGCTAATACTTTTTCCTCTACAATTCTCTTAATACTTGGAAACACTCACCTTAATGATGTGTTGTTAAAGTCAAAATTCTTTATATTAACTTTTCACTGTCCAATGTACTGAGGAATCTTTGTTTCTTTATCAGATCTTGACTGATACAGCCATTAATGATATTTTAAATCCCAAACAAGGGCAGTGATATCACAACTTTGGGATGTTTCATGTGCCACTTATATACTGGTATAGTTTCTGTTCAGTCTTTATGACATAACCAAGTCACTGGGATTCTTAATCCAGGTCTGGTCCTTGGAGAGTCCTCTCCACTCTCCAAGGACCAGACCTGAACTAACGTTCTTTCTTCTCATTTTCATCCCAGTACAGTTTTGTCATGTTCTTACAATTTTCACATAATTGTTGCTTTACTCATTTACCTCCCAACCACAATAGGAGGCTCTTTAAGGTATATACACCCAGCACAGCATATATTTATAATGAGCATTTTAAAAATTGTTAAATAAATGAATGCTTGAGTGAATTAATGATCACTCTTTTCCTTCCTACTCCCTGTCTAATCTGCTTTCCTTTCAGGGTCTTGTCCTCTCATTTGACTTTCAGAGGCAGGGTATCCAAAGCTCAGTCTTATTTCTTTTCTCCTTTCTCATCTCCCTGTTCTTCTCCCAGCTTTCTTTTTTCAATTCCCTCTTCCCATATAATGGTAGTTTTATTTCCATTTAAAACTAACTGTATAATGTTACTTGATTACTCTTACAAATGGTTTAATGCTCTCTCATGGGAGTGAGCCGTGTGTGGAAGGAGTGCATTAATTCTTGAGAGAGGGGACTGCTATGAAAAATGTATCCTCTTGGGATCTTGTTTTCTGTATTGCCATGTGATCTCTCCTTCCTATATGTGCTCCCACCGTGATGCCATCCATCAGACTGTGATGTAGCCAGAAGGCTTTCACCAGAGCTAAGCACAGGTCAGTGTTTTATTCTTGGATCTCTGAAACTATGAGCTAAACAAACCCCTCTTCTCTATAAAGTATCCAGCCTCAGGCATTTGTTATAGCCACACAAAAAGGAATAAGTACTCATTAAGCAATTGAAGCTTAGATCTGATACTCCAAAATGAACAAATTTTGAGGCCACAAATATCCTTGGTTAAGTGTCAATACCGGTAAACACAATGGTATGGCTGCCCCATACAATTTTATACTATTGACAAATAGTGATAAAAAGGAACTAAGTGCCTGAGGTTCTATATACAGAGATAAGAATATCTAGGTGTAAAAAAAAAATACACAGACTGAGAAAGATTCAATGCAGAAAATATGAGTTACTGGAGTCCAGAAAACACTGTATAATTTTACAAATGCCACCACTTTCATGTTTTGTGTGTTCCAAGCTTAATCTTAGCAAATCTTTAACGAACAAATATTAGAAGACTCAACAGAATGAGTCTTTCAATTTCGTAGTAAGACCAAAGGAAAAAAAAATGAGAGACTTTACAACCTTGAATGTCTAGGCTGGTTTTTCTGAAATACACTCTAGGTATTCTTTCCAGGTCATGGACAGTTAACACTCCCTTTGTCTTTTAAAATGATGTTCATGAGCCACAACACCTGCCAGCCTCGTTACCCCCGCCGCCTACCCTTCCTTGCTCAAACACCACACCACTTGCCCCTGCCTCTTCCATCCCTACATTCCAGTTTTTTCCACTCCAAATTTTCTCCATCCTTCAGGGCCCCACTGAAAGCCAGCAGCAGGCAGGAGTCACTCTCCCCTCTGAATACCCTTTACGTGTCCCCCACAACTTTCTGGCTCACATTACCCATGAACCTGCACTTGACCTGCTCCTTCTGACTGACTGTAAGCTCCTTGAAAGCAAAACCACGTGTTCCTCCTTCAGCATCCTGGACAGCACCCGCAAGTGCACAGGCCCACTGTGGCCTGTGGAAATTCAGTACTGACTTGTGAAGACTCCGGAAAGGAGATGCTGCCATCCTGACTCTGAGGCATCCCACAGGCTCCCAGATGAGCCAGGCCATGGGGCCAGTCAGGAGGAAAATTATTGTTACCATCTCTGAGCATTGCTTTAATGTTTCCAGTTGCCTTGCAGGGAACCTCGTCAGCACTTCGCCTGGGAGAGAATTTTCTCAGTGTTTCTGATCTATATTTTTAATCTTTTCTGTTTGGTTAAAGAAGTGCTCATTATGTTCTTTCAGGCAGATTTTTTTCTTAGCAATTACTTCTAAACCTCTGACACAAAAGGTCTTTTTTTTCTGTGGCACAGTCTGTCTTTATGGAATGGAACAAAATCCTCCCAGTGGAGCAGGGCTTAGACAAAGGCCATGCAGCCCCTCACGTATACAAAACAGCTTCTTTCTAAAAGCACAATTTTTAAAGTAAAGCTCCCTAAAACTTAATTATGGATAAAGAGTCGAGGGCAGAAGGGTAGAGAAACTGCATACTGCCTAAATTATAGTACATGCTTAGAACCATAGTTTTATTATTGTTATGCATATGAAAAGACAGAAATTGTTTAAATTAATGTGAGAGAGAAAAACGAGGTAGGTTGGGGAGAATTTATTTCACAATAGATCTCGCAGCCTGGAATTTGAAGCTACCATGGGCATTCAAATTTTTACTAAATAAAGAATAACAGTACAGATATATGTCAACATACTTGCCCAAAATTTCCAAATCTCTTATGATAAACACATATTTCCTTGCCTCCAAATTTTTAGAGACATATATGTTGAGCCTGAAATATTAGACATATATACAAGTTAGAGCTCAAATAGTGAGTTTAGCCTGTTTTGTAACCCAGTTTGGTAAAATGTGTCAAGATTTCATGGCAACAAATGGCAAGAGGTCATTGCATTAAAGGAGATGATTGGTGGCAAGTGAGCATCTGCTTTCAAGCAAAGATGGTTTTGTTACATAAGATCTGACAATCAACAGATATTCCACAAAGCACTCAGTGTCTCACAGTCGCTGATGACATAGCGATCAATGGGGAGGTGGCTTAGCCTCTCTAGCAGTTCATGAGCCTGTAACCACAATACCCTCTAAGCTCCTTCCCACCCAGCAACACCTTTACAAAAGCAGCAGCAGTAGAAGCAGCTGCCAGGAAGCCTTTCTTTCCTCTGATGGAGGAGAGATTTAGCAATCAGGCAGGATGGCAGAGTGGGGCAGAACATCCAGGGTCTTTTATTCTCCAGCATCACCAGGCCTGGCTGCACTCCACCCACCAGCCTCCACACTAATGCACTGCATCTGCCTCTGGGGCTCAGAAAAGGAAGGGAATTTTACATCATTTGCCACAGCTCCAGTGTGGACAAGGGTAGTTCCAGCTGGTGTCCAACTGGTGTCCCCAGGAGCAGAGCCTAACTTCATCCCAACTTTGATATATTTGCAAAGGGAAGAGTCACAGAACACCTTGATGACTTGACTGGCACACAGAAGCATGGAGGGCACCCACTGAGGCTGAGAATGTGGGGTTCCTAGTATCCCAGGCCACCTCCCTCCAATAGCTTCCTCAGTCCGGGCTGGGACTCAGCATGCAGTGCCCTCTTACCCGCATGCTGTGGCGCTTGAAGACATTGTGCTGGTGGAGAGGTGGGGTACGCAGCGAGTTAATGGGAGATGGGTACTCTATAGGGCTGGTGAGCATAGGGGAGCTGGACACAGACCCTCAGGGACCTATTAAGGAGAAGCAAAGAAGCACTAGGCACAGGACAAGGCAAGGGGGTGGACAATCAGCTGCTACAAACAGGAGCACAAAGAAGTGATACAAGAGCATCATGGGGGACACAGACTTGCTCTCTCAGAGTTGCTGAAGAATGTGGTGTGGCATTTCCTTGGCCCTGTTGGAGACACCTGGTGGAGCATCATGGCCTCTCATCTGCCTAACACTCCCCTAGTGGTATTCTGCACACACAGGGTCCATGCAGGCTGCTATTGAGACCATGACTCCTCCCTTGGGCCCTTTTCCAAACAGTTATGTTTCATAGTCATGTTACAAATTGACAGATATGATTAGTCCATTGATAAATAAATTCTCACACACATAGTTGTCCTTCCATATTCAAGGGGGATTCATTTCAGGACACCCTGAAGATATCCCAAATCTGCAGATGCTCCAGTTCCTTGAGCAAACTGGCATGGTATTTGCATGTAATGTACATATATCTCCCAGTATGCTTTAAATCATCTCTAGATTGCTTTTGCCATCTAATGTAATGTAACTACACAAATAGCTGGCATACAGTAATTTTAGGGGAATGGCAAGAAAAAAGTCTGTACATATCCAGTATAAATGAGATTTATTTTCCTATGTTAATATTTTTGATTCCTGGTTGGTTGAATCCATAGATACAGAACACATGAATATGGAAAGCCAACTGTGTGTGTGTGTGTGTGTGTGTGTGCATGTGTGTGTATGTGTGTATGTGTAATTTTCAATAATTATATATAATTTAATTTAAATTTAAATAACATCACTATTTTAATTATGTTTAGTTTTTAAGGACGTTGCTTCCACCTTCTGAATCAAAGCATTTTATTTTCACATAAAGGATTTATCTGGGGCTGAAGATGTGGCTCAAGTTGTGGTGCGCTTGCCTGGCATGCGTGTGGCCCGGGTTCGATCCTCAGCACCACATACAAACAAAGATGCTGTATCCACCAAAAACTAGAAAATAAATATTAAAAAATTCTCTCTCTCTCTCTCTCTCTCTCTCTCTCTCTCTCTCTCTCTCTCTCTCTCTCTCTCTCTCTTTAAAAAAGGATTTATCTGTTGGTTCTTGGTTGGGTTTACTCAGGCATAGGGCATTTCCTTGGGAGGAGATACACAAACCTGGGGAACAGCCCCCTGTAAGGAGCATCAGTAAATTGACATTGTTGCTATTGGTTGAGATATTCCAGTTCTGAATGGCAACACTGATTGGGGGATGAAAGAGAAGGACAGAGATGAAGCCGGGCTCCCTCTTACCCAGACACAAAAAAGGACTCAGGACAGAGGCATTCTGAGTCAGGGACCTACAGCCTTGGTGAGAGACATGGTTGGTGGTGACAGAGGTGGAGAAGGCTCAGATGGAACCCTTCTCCCTTCACTGGCTACCCAGGTCCTGGCCAGGACCTCTGCAGGGAGCCTCAGGGATCCACTCTATTCTCTGGAGACATCATCCTTCCCCAGTTCCTAGGGATTACTTCTCAGAGGCTCTGCTCAGGGTAGGAGGCCAGGGAAGTCTTGGACATGGGGAGGGAGCTACAAGCAGGTACACAAAGCAGCAGACACTGCAGACAGACAGACTAGGCTACAGGAAGGTCTGCTTAGCTGAGGACAGTCTGGCAGGACTGAGTTGCTATTCTTTTGATGTGAGTTCAAGTTCACATCAAAGAGCCAAACAAAGAAACAAAGAAGAGTCAACCCAGCTATCTTTATCATCTGAGCAGATGGCTGCTACTCCTTAATGGCACAGGAATGGAATTTCAAGAAACACCTGACAAGGGATGGGCCTGGCCATTCCAAGCCCCCTGGTTACACATTTACCTGGAACTGTAGTTTGAGAGCGAGCAGGTTGGTTTGTGGAGGGGGTCTAAACAGCAAGAGGTCATTGGACTGGTTGGGGTGGAAAACAGGATATAGAGCAGTGTCAGTTGCATTTCTCCCATTAATAAATGAGTTGGCCCACTAAGGGGAGCATCAGGTTGAATGTAGCTCAGCCGTATTCACAATGAAGGAGCAATAGTGGACAAGGTTATCATTAAAATAATTTTGCATCCACTTCTGAGCACCAGTTACATGCTGAGAGATGGCAAGTCACAGGGGCTGGCCTCTGCCACCTGGGCTACGGCTAATTGGGGGTTTAATGACCTCTGTGTGTGCAGCCTCCCTGTATGTGGGAGTGCCTGACAAAACAGCCATGGATAGCCACATTCAGAGCAGGAGGTCACTGAGGGCTCAGGGACTCACAGAAACTTCATGGAGATAAAAGCTGCATTGGGCCCTAGGGAAAGGGCAGCACATGCCTGGCAGGAGGAACAATGAGAAAAGACCTTGGTCCACATTATGCATTATTATAGACTGAATGTTTGTGTTCCCCTCAGTTCATATGTTGAAGTCTTGTACCCCAGTGTGATGGTTTAGGAGGCAGAGATTTTGGGAGGTGATTAGTGTTCAATGAGTTCATGAGGATAGGGCCCCATAAAGGGATTAGTGCCCTTATAAGAAGAGGAAGAGAGACCAGAGGTTTCTCTCTCTTTCCACCAGGTGAGGACACATTAGGAAGGTGGCTATCTGAAAGCTAGGAAGGGGCCCTCACCAGATACCAAAGTTGCTAGAGCCTGGCCTTGGACTTCCAGCCTCCAGAAGAGACATAAGTGAATGATTTAAGCCACTCATTCTGTAGGATTTTTTTAGGGCAGCTCTAGCTGACAAATACAGGCATGGTCTCTGGACCCCTCCCCCACCTGATGGTGGAACAGCTGGGCTCTGGCTCCTGAGCCAAAGGCTGTCATGGAGAGCATGGACAGAGAATGGACTTTGGGGACTTAGGATACTCTCCATCCATGTATCCTCAGGGAGAGCTAACTTAGCCCTAGGAAACTCTCAGAAGAAAAGTGCCCAGGTTCCCAAGGGAAAGTTCTGAGAAATGACTTTTCCACAAGGTGTCTGCTGTCTCAGATGACACCTGCCAGGGCATGAAGATGACAAGGGGTGATTGATAAGTAGCTGAGTTGCAGAACTGAGAGAGGATTGTAGGAAAGCATCCTGCTTCCATTGAACAGGCAGTGGGTCACACAGGTACTGGCTCTGTTGTGGCTCATGGAACTAATAGCAAGGCCAGGGGTGGCTTACCTTGGGTGGGGGTTCCTGGGAAGCAATGGGCTCCAATATTTTAGGTGAGCATTCCTTTCTTGCTCTATGGCAATGTCCTTCTCCATCTGATAAATGTCACTGCCAAGGCAGCAGGTCAGACAGGGTGAGAGGGCCAAAGCGAGTCACTCCTCTCTACGACATTGAAACTAGGAGAGGCCTGGACAAGGGCCTTGATCCCATTTTCATTTATGTTTTTTCTGAAGAGTGACCTGGGGAACCCCTCTGAGACAGGCTGGGGTATGGATCCTGAGGGCACCCTGCACCAAGTTGGGAGGACCACAGGGATGGGTCCAAGGTGGGAGGAGGTCCCTGGAGAGCCAGACTTAACCCAACAGGTCAGCAGAAGCCTGCTATATCCCCAGCTCCCCACACTTCCTGCTTTTCTGTGCCTGCTATTGGTGCCAACCCTGTTTAGATTTCCAGTGTCCCAGTCAACTTCAGGATGAAGGCCTGGGTTTGACTTGTCATTAAACAATTCACCATCTGGTTTCTGATGTGAGCAAATGGGCTGTGGATTCATCTCCCCCAACCCTCACCTGTTAGCCGTTCTAGTGCCCCTCACCTTTCTGCCCCAATTCAGTGCTTCTCAACCTGGGCATCACAGACCCCAGAGGCCTCTGGAATTACTGCAGAGGCCCCATCAATCCACACTTTCAAATGGGTATGAGTGTTATGTACTTTTGTTTTTATTTTATTTTTCTTTAAAGAGAGAGAGAGAGAGAGAAAATTTTATATATATATATTTAGTTTTTGGCAGACACAAAATCTTTGTTTGTATGTGGTGCTGAGGGTCGAACCCGGGCCGCACGCATGCCAGGTGAGCGCGCTACCTCTTGAGCCTCATCCCCAGCCCCAGAGTGTTATGTACTTTTGAATACTGCCTGGTACTGTGTTTTCAAACACAATGTATTTTGCCAATCAAAGGATTCTAAAATTACGATTACATGGAAGAATTCTCCAAATTTGACCTTTAAAACAGCCCTTCCTACCCTACAAGATTGGGAAACAATAATCAAAACCTTTATTTCCCCTAAAGAAGGGACTGTGAACTGAGGTAGGCAGCTGGGGTCCTTTGGGTCTTTGAGTATCCTTCCTTTGCATCAGAGAAGCCTGCTTTAAACTGCATCATGGTGGGGGGGTGGCTGGCCCATTGCCTCCGAAGGAGACACCTCTCATCTTAGGCACCCCATCATGCTCCCCTGGTTCTCCAGATCCCATAATGGATTAAGACCACACCGTCCTCACTCAGAACTTCTGCCCTCTCAAAGTACAGCTTTCAATACATTTCTCCCAGAACTCCCTGGCTTCTTCAATCTTCCTTGTGAGGGACAATGCAGATGAATTAATCAGGACAGCCAATGAAGGAGGAAAATAATTTTTATTTTGAGACAAGTCTTGCTAAGTTGCTTAGAGTCTCACTAATTTCTGAGGCAGTCCTTGAACCTGCAATCCTCCCGCCTCAGTCTCCCAAGTCATGGGGATTACAGGCATGCAATACCACACCCAGCCAAAGAGGATTACAGGTGTGCAATACCACACCCATCCAGAGAAGCTTTTTAAGCTAGAGGTTTTGCAGACTATGTTGGGGACCCTGCCCCACAAATAAATGCACGGTCATCCCTGCTGCCCCCTGCCTGGGCATTCCCAGCCTCCTCCTTGGTGGCCTTCAACCAGCCAGTTTGTAGGGGTAATTTTCTTGCCCTCACTAAAATTTGCCAATATGTTTATATGATATCAATGAGTAGTATTAACAACATGTTAATGTTGTTAAAGGTCAACTAAGCAAGAGATCTCCTAAAACAGAGGTCAGCAAACCATGGTCAAAGGCCACATGTGGTCTCCCACTTATTTTTCTATGGCTTCAAATTAAAAATGGTTATCACATTTTTTTAATAATTGAAAAAAATAAAAATAAAATGATATTGTATGCCACATAAAAATTATGGTATTGATGTTCTTATTGAACCCAGCTACCCCCATTCATTCACTACTGCCTATGACTGTTTTTAAGCTGTGGAGGCAGAGATGAGAAGACTGGACAGAAGCCCCAAAGATTCACTATCTGGTCCTTTACAGAGAAGGTCAGCTGACTTCCTTGCTAAAGTATTCCTAATGAAGGGGACCACCCTTGGGAGCACTGATGGCAGGCATTCCACCAAGCAAACTGGGGACTCCTGGACCTCTGAAATGGAAACACCCTTTACCTGTGACCTTCCAGTACCAGGGGAACAAGTGTCTTGGCACTGAGAAAGATAAGGCTTCAGACTCCTAACCCCACTCAGGAGACAGGTGTTTTCCAGCCAAACTCTGAAGACCATAGGTGTCTGGGCCATCTTTTTTTTTTTTTTTTTTTTTTTTTTTTGGTACCAGGGATTGAACCCAAGGGGTGCTTAACCAATGAGCAACATCCCCAGACCTTTTTTATATTTTATTTTGAAATGGAGTCTCACCTAAGTTGCTTAGAGCCTCGCTAAGTTACTGAGTCTGGCTTTGAATTTGTATTCCTCCTGCCTCAGTCTCCCAAGCTGCTGGGATACAGGTGTGTGACACCATGTCTGGCTGCACCAGACATATTTTTATTCCAATAGAGAAAATACCTTCTAGGCACAGCATGAGCAAGGCACAGGGCTGGGTTGGAGATGCCCTGATGAGCAAGGCCTCCCCAGGCTCACCTTGTCTCTGAACTAGTATCTGACAGTGAACCTGGCCTCAGCCTTTCAGCCCCTGACAGAGCTGCTTCTGTACCGAGTGCCCAATGCTCATCATGCCTCTGCCAAGGACCAACTCATTCTGTGTGGTCATGTGGCTCAGAGATGATCAGAAGGGAGGTCTGGGTACATGTCCTGCCTTCCTGTCACTGCCTTGGGCAAGTCACTGACTTTGAACCTGAACTCTTCCATTCAGCAGATGGGAATGGGGCCATCTGCTGCATAGGCCTGAGGAGCCCCTGAGAGCACTGACTTAGCTGTAAACCTCTCAGTGCCACTGGCAGCAGCTTGCCTCTGGGGCAACCCAGCCAATGCCCCCCACACCAGCTCCCCAGCCCATGCTCACCTGAGGCTGCACACGAGCTCCGTGAAGTGGGTCCAGACACTGGGGTCATAGTCCCAGCAGCGAGTCACGAGGGTGTAAAGAACAGGTGGACAGAGGTCAGGTTTGGGCAGCCGGTCCCCTTTCTCCAGCACCCCAATGACATCCTTGTTTTCCAGCCATAAGAAAGGCTGCTTCCCAAAGCTTAGGATCTCCCACATGCACATAGCTGAGGGCAGAGGGGAAACCGTCAGGCACCCTGCTGGGAAGTGGGCACCCCGGGGACACTATGGCCATTAGCACTTGGTCCCAGCAGGGAGCGTCTGTGTTATTTTGCAGCTCCCTCTATGGCCACTGGGGTCTTACCCACCATGGTGGTCCACTCAAGGGACCAATGACCTACATCTGTGGTACATGAACCAGGGCTTCCCCTTCCTGACTCTCTCAACATGGAGCTGGCTGGATTCTGTAGGTTCAGGAGGTGGCCCACGTTGGAACCACCAGATCCTTCTTGGGAAGGTTAGGAGCTACAATAATAGGGCAGGCACCACCTCTTGCAGCCTGTATGATCATGGGCAAGCCCCTTAATGGTCTGAGCCTCAGTTTCCTTATCTGGAAAATGGGGGTAACAATGATGAGGTCTATAGTCAGCTGTGGGAGAACTGGCAGGTAACTTGAAGTGCTGTGTTTGGTGAGGTTGCCCATTCACACCCAGCTAGGCACTCTCCACTCCCTGCTTCTCCTTTCATGAAAAACCTGAGTTTTGTGTTTGAAGCTCACCTCCAAGGCATCCCCATATTTGTCCTCAGAGCTGGTTGGTGGGGTCCATGCTTATCAGAGCCTTTTACAGGAGGATGAACCCAGATTTTCTAGGCCAGTCCTTGGCTCATGTCATCTCTGACTCTACCACCACCTCCCCACCTCTGGGACTTCTCAGTGGCTACAGTGAATTGGGGTATTTGGGTTCAGGGATGATCCTCCTCTTGAGGATGATCCTCAAGAAAATTTGAGCCCATTTCCACACTCTCCTGAATTGCCTCATACCAAACATCCAGATGTCACTGGCTGTCGTGAAGCGGCAGAAGTTAATGGATTTGGGGGACATCCATTTGATGGGGAGACGAGTCACAGAGGCTTGGGGTGGGCAAAGAGGTTTACAGGCATTATTAAGGGAAGAAAGATCTAGAACTTTCCAGAAAAACAACCTACTGTCCAGAAGCCCATGGTCTGGGATCCCCAGTTGTAGGCTCCTGAGATTTTTGTTTCAGAGACAAAGCAGGGGCTGGAAGTTCCCTCATCCTTGTAATACATGTCATCTTCAATGTATGAAGAAAGGCCAGAGTTCCCCAGCTTCACACACTCTGGGGAGGCCACCAGGATGTTCCAGACGGTGATATACCTAGAGAAGGATGTGGATACCAGGGTGAGGCACTGCCTAGGACCCTGGGGCAGGTGGGAGAGCTGAAGGAAGGTTCCAAGCAGGTGAGTGAAGGAAGAGGTTGTATACAGTTAGCTTCCTGCGAGGTGAGCTCCAGCCTCCTAGAGGAGCTACTGGTACTGATGGCCTTGGTCCTAGCATGGCTCCCCACCCCAAACCAGTGGGCATGTTGGCCTTCTCACAGGCAGCTCTGCTCCAAAAAGTCTGCTTCTGTTGTTAAAATGCTGACATGAAAGCATGCAGGCTTAAGTTTCCCAAGGGGTCCGACCCATCATTCCACTCCCTTAGCTTACAGCCACTGACAGGGTTTACCTGACGTTCATGCTAGGACATGAGCTTCACAAAGACAAGGTTTGTCTGTTTTGGTGACAACTTTGTCCCAGAATCTAGGACAGTGCCTGGCATCCAGGAGGAGCTCCATAGTACTCACTGAATGAATGGATGCTTCCTGTGTGGCTTTGCATAGGGTCAGGCACAAGGCCACACAGGCCACGTCAGTGGTGGGGAAGCACCTGGTAAGTGCCCAGGTAGTCTCCTGGGGCTATGTTCCCATGGCAGTAGCCTCCTCTTAGGGAATGGGAACAAGGCCAGGTGGGGAAGAGACAGCTCCACAGCCCCAGGGGCTGGGGAATGAGGGTGGTGCTGGGCCTCAACCTCAGGATCTTCAGGTGCTCTATTAGCTCAGATCCTCTTCCTGGACCCCTGGCAGCTAAGTGGGCAGGCTGGAGGAGGTGAAGCTCTGAGAGGGTGGGAGGTTTCCTGGCTTTGAAGGGGAGGGGCAGAAGGTCTCAGCTACAGTCAGACACTAAGCTTTGGAGTTGCTCTGAAGCTACTTCTAGTGACAGTTCTCTGAGGCCCACACAACTGTTTTGGCTTTTTAGTGAGAAAACACTTTGTAGAGGTGCTCAAGTGCTCTAAGCTGCTTGGTGCAAGCCCAGGCAGGGTCTCCAGCTCCTCCCTGTGGGACTCTGGCCCTGATCCTCAGTTTCCTCTGGGGTCAGGGATGGGCTTCGCTTTCCTGCTGTCTCCGTGTACCCACCTGTGCACACAGCTGATGCTCTCCAGGTAGGCCATGGCTTTGCATATCTGCAGCGCATACAGGACAAGGGTGGGCACCTTCAGGGAGTTCTTATTTCGCTCTAGATAGTGGCCCAGCTGTTGTAAGGGAGGTGCTGTTAGGACCCCAGCATGGAACCAGGGCTTCTGGCAGCCACTGACCCTCCCCTTCCTCTGGGGCAAACCCCAAGTCAGCAAGATGTTCTGGCGACTTCCTCTATCAACAGGGCCTCTGCTTCTGCTGAGTATGGAAGGCAGGAAACTGGGAGAAGTGTCCTTTGCTCCCTTGGTGTCCCAGCTATCTTCAGGGTGCCTGGCCTGCTTCCTCCAGCTCACCTCCCCATAGGAGTACAGTTCCATGATGATCCAGGTGGGCTCCTCTTCGAAGATGCAATCAGCTTCCCGATGTGGGGGTGGTCGAGATTCTTCATGATCACTGAAGTGGGAGCAGGAGGTCACACAGGGGAATGGGGAAAGCCGGAGGAGAACCCTCCCCTCTCCTCTTCCTTAGAAGGCCAGGGAGTCTGGGCCCCGCCCAGGTGTGCCTACCTGCCTCGCTCATGAACTTTTTCTTATTGTCCAGGGTGCAGTCCTTCTTGCAGGTCTTGACAGCCACATTGATTTTATCCCCTTTATGCAACAAGAGGGTTTAGGGAAGCTTGGTCCAGCCTAGTGCTCAAAGGAAACCGTTCCCGCCCTTGCCTCAGCAGGTCCTTCCCACGGACTTTGCCAACTGCTGAGGGGCAAGGCGACCTGGCCTCTGCAGGACACACCACTCCTTCCTTTCTTTCATTTATCTCCCCTTTCCCCTTCTCTTCCTCTTCTTCCCCTTTCTTCTGGACCAGGCTGGGTTAGACCCAGAATGAGGTTTGGAGATCAAAGAGCTCAAGCTCAGCTGTTCAGACCAAGATGCTGAGATGAGGGGCCGCGTGATCTGCCCTGGTTAGCAGGTGACCCCAGGACTTCATGAAATGCAGGTTGGCTGGCCCTGTTCTCTCTAAACTTGGCTTCAAACTGTGCTTCCTTCCTTCCCTGCCCACACCCCGGCGCTGCCCTCCCCAGGCTTGCTGAGCATGGCCACAAAGGTGAAGCCTGTCCACCTAGAGGTGCCCCAGATGAACTTCCACTTGGCTGGGTCCACCCTCCTGCCCTCCGTGTATTCTCCTACCAAAGCCTCACCCCTACACAGGTGGACAAAGAGTCAGGAAGAGTCTGGAACTCACGTGATTTGTGTGGACCCCTTCATAGACCTCCCCAAAGAAGCCTTCTCCTAGAATACGGTTGAGAACCATCCTTGAAGGCAATGCCATACTGTGGACCTGCACAGATGGAGAACACAGCCTCTGGGCACACAGACTAGCTGGCATCCCCTGGTGCCCCAGAACCCCATAACACCTCAGCCAAAAGGCACAGGCTGGGCTGGGAAAGGGGATCTAGAATGTTCCACTGCCTCAGATCCATGGAGGAGCCATCACCCGTTTCCTGGGTCCCAGGTCCATGTTCTTAGAACCCCCATATCCCACAGACACACAAAAGCACACAATCCATCAGGGGAGGACCTCAGTTTTCAACCCACAGGATCCCAGGTTGGCTGCTTCCTGAGCACACTTGGGGCAGGAGGAAGGGAGGGCAGGAAGATCCACGGTGGTGTCCCAGGAATCCTCATCATGTCACTTCCCAGACCCCTAACTGGTCACCTTGGCGGGGTCCAGGACCTACCTCCCGAAGGTCTCAAGGTCTCATCGGGAATCTCTGCATAGATGTCTGACTCTGGAATGACAGGAGGATGCCCAGCACATGGGTGAGATGTCTCATCAGGCAAGGAACCTGGGTGTGGCTCACACCTGGAGCCCAGCACAGTCAGAGGTCAGGGTGCTGCAGGAGGGGAAGCTAGGCAAGTCTGTGGCTCCTGTCCCAGGCTTTGGGGCAGCCACTGAGCCTGGGGTATCTTGGCTCAAGTCTCTGTTTTGTTATCTAGGGCAAATCCATCTCCTTCAAACATACCTACCACCCATTTAAAACCATTATGAACTGGGTGCTTGTGTCTCAAAGCACTGACTCAAAATTTGATGGTTTTAGGATATGCAGCTTGGAGGGGCAATTAGATGAGGTCAGGGAGTGGAGCCCCCATTACAAGATTAGTGTCCTTATAAGAGGAGGAATGGCCACCAGAGTTCCTTCTCTCTGCACCACAGGAGCACACAGTGATAAGGCAGTCACCTGAAACGGCTGGTTCCTTGACCCTGGACTTGCCAGCCTCTGGAAATGTGAGAAATCAATGTCTATCGGTAGTCATGTGGTCTGTGGATTTTGTTTGGAGCCACCTCTCATTACGACAAACTCAGTATGTGTACAGACTACTCAATATATGCTAGCTATTACAACTGGCGATATTTTAAAGCCAGCGCTGAGAAGGGATAGGAAAGGTTGTTTTCTGTAACTTGGAGGGAATGGTCAGAAGAGCAGGCAGAGGGACCAAACATGGGGAGGTGGGCACAGGCCATGGGCAGGGTGGGCACAGGCCGTGGGCAGGGTGGGCAGGCTTACCTATGCTACAGCTTTCTGAGAGGTGGGACCACCTCACCTCTAGGTTTCTGCAGGAGGTGAGAGGGCAGGAGGCAGATGAACCCAGAGCTTGAAAAGCTCCCCCAGAGCTTTGGTCCCCCTCATCCACCGCCTGATAGCAGAAGTAGCCCACCTGGCTGCAACAAGCTGGGGCATGGCCTGGGCCTGGGATGGGGCTCAGCAGCAATCCTCCCAGGATGTCACCAGGGGGCTGCATGGAGGGCAACACACTGTGGGAAAGGCCAGGGTCTAGAGTTCTCTCAAAAATGAGGGGGTGGGGGCACCCTGCTTGTTCATCCTCCTCCCAGCACACATTGGCTGAGCTCAGGGCCCTTCCAAATCCCCACTGTACTCACAGGGTGGGGATCTGGGGCAGGCTGTTCCGCATCTCACCATCTGGAGAAAGAGGACAGGAGGGAAGATTGGAGCCAGGGACACAGAGTCTGGGATGGATGGAGGGCCTGTCACTGCTCCACAAGGAGACCCCTCCCCACCTTCTGTCCCCTCTCAGCATCAGGGTGGAAGCTATGTAGGCCTTAGACCAGAATCAGAATCCTCCTTGTAGGCTTCCTCCTGCCAGCACCCTGTGATCCATCTCAGACCTATTTGCTGACCCTGGTCCCAAAATGAGGAAGGTCCACCCATGTCCTAGCAATGGCTCTGATCTCCCTGGTACTACAAATACAGCACTTCCAGAAGCTGGCCTCTATGAAGCTCTGACTAGCAGGACCAGGGGTGGCTGTCCAGGACCAGGACCTGTAGCTGGCGACCCAGGATGGCCCCACAGGAAGCACCTGCAGGGCTGCTTGAGTGCCTCCTCACACCCCTGAAGAACGCATTTGTTCAAGGGCCAATGGCTCCACACCCCCATGCCTCCACATCACCCTGCAGGCTTGGCTCAGTGTGCAGCTGTCCACTGTGCCTTTCAGAGAAACTTACCTTTCTTGGGATGGATGATGAGAGAGCCTTTATGTTTCCCCTGAAGCTGGCAATAACCATCTTAGAGGTCAGCCATGTTCTCAGCCTCTGCCAGAGATGAAGTTTTGATGGACAAAGACTGCAGAGAAAAAGCCAGCCAAAGGTGAGACCTCAAGACTTGGCTACACTGTACCCTCTAGTGCTGCTTGAGAGGCTGCAGGACCTTCATCTCCAACCCTGCTGCAGGACCCCCAACCCCAACCCACACTTCCTCCCATCTCTGCTGGCCTTCCCTGTTGCCACTAGTGGGCGTGCTTGTGCTCCCTCCTACTGACCACCTTGAGCTCTGGGAAGACTAGTGAGAAAGCAGGATGCCTTGTACCATGTGGGGTGTTCCCTATGTAAAGGAGAAACTGAAAAATGGAAAACAGAGTGGAGCAGGGACAGACTGGTGAGAGCAGAGATAGATGCTCTGCAGTTGGAGGTATCTGATTCTTCCACCATGAAATCCCCCCATCCCTGGGATCTTGACCTATAAGTCATTTTTACTTGGTCAATATTAGACCCTACTTCTTTCCTGACATTAAAATAAAAATACAAACTATCATCCCAGCACCTTGTTAGGGCATGGGTGCAGTTTTCTTAACAAGATCCTCAAAGCCACTGAAGCCCTGGCTTCCTGCTTGTCACAGTCATGTTGACCCAAGGGCATCCTAACCCAAAGTGATACCCCTGAAGAGACTCCAGGTGTCCAGAGAGGCTTACCTGGGGTGTGCCTTCAATACCCAGCTGCAGGACAGCCTGGCCCTCCTCCAGCGGGAGGCACCTGATGGACCTGATCTTCTTGAACTCAGCCAGGCAGGTGGGCTGTGGAGAAGAAGGGGGCCTTAAGAGCATTCCATTGCTGGGATCAGGCAATACAGATGAGTCAGGAGGGGGAGGGAGGAGCGACTGGGAGTCTCTCTGCAGATGAAGGGAGAAAGTCTGGAAGGATCATCAAGTCCAAGCCCCTCACCTTACAGAAGAGAAAATGGGGTGTGGAGAAAGGCAGGACTTGCCCAAGGTTATACGTCAAGGTGGCAGTAGAATCAGAACTGAACCCAGAACTGCCTCCCTTTGCCACTTACAGAGCTACTCTTCTCTCTGTATCAGGAGAATGTCAAGCATGTCCTTTTCTCTCTCTCTGCACCTATGTCTGCAATAAGGAGCCATCTGCCCAAGCTGCCATCCCCAAACACTGTCCACAGAGCTCACACCAAGGGTGTGGCTCTCTGCTCTCAGGAATGGGGGAAGATGAATGATTGGGCAGACAGAGAAGGAGTCAGAAATCTAAGACCTTGAGCCAGGGGCTGGCGTAGCTTCAGTGCTCTCTACCTTTGCATCTTGACTTGTCAGCTGGCGGATGCCTTTGGGGCCAATGACCAGGTCCACTGTAATGTTCCACCCTTGCTGTAATAGAGGAGAGAGAGGACTGTTATCTCTCTTCTGCCACCTGGTGTGTTGACACTCTAAGAAAGGCTAGACAGGGACCACTGTCTATACAGCTCACCCCTCTGGATAACTGCCCACCTGCCCACCTCCCACAGCTGGAGGCCAACATTCAGCTCCCTGCTTGGCACATGGATTAACATGAGTTCCGCCATAGGCAGGTAACAGCAAGGCCCTGCTGTCTGAACACTGTTCCTGGCCCCAAATGGCTCCCTGGCCCCTAGCCTGCCAGGCCCAGAACCCAGGCCCAGAGAGAATAAGGAGGGTGGTCATTACAACAAGTTCACAGTGATAGGTCTCCTGATCGATGTTGGCAAAGCCCGCCAGGGTATTGAAAAACTTCATGACACACTCCTCCTCCTGGTGTGAGGCATACTGCTGGAAGGTCTGCTAGATCATCTTCCAGAACTGCTTAGGCTGGGGAGAGGTTGGCAGTGATTAGCCAGGCCCTGCCCCTCCTGGCACCTGTCCTTCCACTAGGTCTCACTGGGAGGATGCCCATGCTGGAATATGCCCCCAGGGCTCCTGCCGTGAAAGCAACACTGACCTGTTCCTCAAAACACACTCAGTGGTCTCAGGCGGGGCCCACCCTAACCCTGAGCGAGAGGCAGGGAAGTCGGCCTCCCAGGGCTCAGGCTGCCTCTTGGGAGGCTGGAGCCAAGTGCAGCCCATCCTGATTCTCCACCACAGAAGTGGCCCAATGTCCTGGCTTAAGACAGCACAGATGCCCCAGCTTCTTTGAGGATCCCCAGCCCAATCCTTGTAGTTCTAGCCCAGGGGATCTGCAAAAAGAAGGTTTTCTGGGCCCCTCACCCTTTGATTTTCTCACCTTTAAATTCTCCTGCATCTGCTTTGGGAAAAACAGGTCGAGTCCCACTTCCTTTCTGAAAACAGGGAAATAGAAGCAGCATTTGACTCTCCTTCTCTCCAGCTCAGAACTTCTGGCTAGTCTGGAGGAGGTACCAGGGCTTGGGGACAAGGAGAAAGGCCCTGACTACCCCGCTCTGGTCCAGAGCTGAGTGGGAAAGGAGGCTCTGGAGGGAAGGAAAGGAGGCAGGTCAGGAGGCAGCCCTGCACTTACTCCAAGAGCTGGAAGTTGGACTTCTTGTCAAGGGCGTTGTGGGGCATGTCCTTGAAGAACTGCCTGGAGAGAAAGGAGTTACGAAGGGGAGACTCGGTAACTGGAGAAGAAGGCCATCAGGGCCGTAAAATAAAATAAAATAAAATAAAATAAAATAAAATAAAAGGGCACTCATGTCCAGGAGTTGGCCTGGAGGCCCTTCCCCTGCCAGAGGTGGGATTTGCGGAGAGGGAGCAAGGTGGCAGGGGGGTAAAATTGGATCTTCAGAAAACAGTGAGGACAAGGAAATCCCCCAGACTTTGTTCCCAGAAAGGCAACATCCTCGTGCTCTGGGAGACCCAGCTCCTGGGCTGTGGGCTCTGAGGCTGAGGAAGAAGATGGCGGCCAAGCCCAGGAGGCCAGGAACACCACCTGCACCTTCAGGTCCTGGGTTCCTGGGCACTTTCTTTTTTGCCTATTTGCTATCTCTGATGTGTGCATATGTTTGTGTGTTCACCTAAACAATTATTAAATAAACATGTTAAAATTTTTGAATTTGTAAAAGAAAATATAAATAATCCATAATCCTACCACCAGAGGTGGCATCTATTAATATATGACACATCTTCTTCAAGTCTCATTTCTCCTAAAAATATATGCATTCATGAAAACTTGTATGTATGGTCAGATGCCACATAATGACCTTTTGGTCAACAATGGACCACAGATATCATGGTGGTCTCATAAGATTATATCACCTAGAGTCATAGCTGTCTTTGTTTGTGTAAATGGGCTCTGTTGTGTTAGTGTGACAATGAAGTTACCTAATGATGCATTTCTCAGAATGTATCTCCATTAGTAACTGATGCATGACTGACATATTTATTTGTAGCAATGGTGGTTTCAGCTGAGACCAAATAGCCAATGTCCCTGCATATGCCAGCCTCCCTTCCCTGTCAGGATTGCTGTGTCTAGTCATTTCACTGACTATTGCAGACACTGTCCAATCTTACATTAAAGTAACTGATGCTTGCAATCCCAGTGATTTGGGAGGCTGAGACAGGGGAGCCTCAAGTTAGAGGCCAGCCTCAGCAACTTAGTGAGATCCAAAATTAAAAATAAAAAGGGCTGAGGATGTAGCTCAGTGATAAAGCACCCTTAGGTTAAATCCCTAGTACCAAGAAGAAAAAAATAATAACTTAGTAATCCTTTAAGCCAGGTGTCCTATAGACATCTGGGACCAGTTTTGTGCTACTAATACTATAAGCAGAGAGAAGCAAGTAACTTATGACCCCAAAGCAATGAGCTCAGACTGCTCACCCTGTTTAGAAAATAGGAAGGTTGGATCCTCACCTCAAACTATTATCTAGAATATTTATTTTTTAAATATAGATAAATATAGATATAGATTAAACACAGATAAATATAAGCAATAAAACCATTATAAAGCTAGAAAAAGAAATCTAGGAAAATATTTTCATATCACAGGGTCAAGAACATCTAAAGCATGAAACTATAGAAAAAAAAACCCCAATAGGAGCATAAAAATACAATATTATGTCCTGAACAATTTTTAATAAATGGTGTCTTTGAATATATTGTCAAGCAACATAAGTAGCTGTCATTCACAAGAAAATAAGTATGCTGGGAGACACAGGGATGGAGCTACCCAGTGAATGGAGGCCACTGAACTCCAGGCACAGTAAGACAGGGGGTCTTCCTACCTGGGGAAAACTGAGTCTGTTTAAGATGCCACAGGGGGACAAATCATTTGGTTCCTCAAACTTATTTCTAGCATATAGGCCATGAGTTTCACATTTTAACTTAGAGCAGGAGATTTAGATTAAATAATGTAGTTGGCATTTGTAAAGCATCTCCACTAGATCAATAAAACATCAGTTAGGCTGCACTTCAACTATATGATATTCTGCAAAAGGCAAAACAAGGTGACAATATAAAGCCCAGCAGTTGCGGGGAGTAAGTGGGAGGGAGGGATGAAGAGGGGGGACATGCAGCATTTTTGGGGCAGTGAAACTAGCCCGTATGATATCATAGTTGTGGATGCAAGCATTTGTCCAAATCCCGAGAATGTGCACCTCCAGGAGAGAAGCTTCATGTGCACTGTGGCATTTGGGTGATAATGACGCATCAATCGGAGCAATTGCTCCACACTCGCAGAGTGGCGATGATGGAGCGCTGTGCAGGTATGGGAGAGGAGGCACAAGAGAACTCTGTGCCATCTGCTCAGTTTTGCTGCAAATCTAAAACTTCTCTGAACAAAAGTCTATTATAGACAAAAAAGTAAATAAAATAAGGGTTGAGGGAAAAATGTCAGCCAAGTAAATACACAGTTACAGAACACTTTAGTCCCTGTCATGGTTGTAAGTACTTGAAATATAGTAACTCACTAATTCCTCCTAACAACCCTGTGAAGTTGTTCCATCATTCCAATTTTACAGATGAAGGAACTGAGGCACAGGGAGATCAGACGACTTGCCCAGAATAACAGAGTCAATGCCTCAGGATGCATGCCCAGAAAGCCCAGCTTCTGACCTGTGTTGTACATCATTATATCCAATTCTCCAGATAGGATCTGATCTGAGTCCACAGAGGATTCATGTCCCTAATCTCATGTCTGCTGCACCTACCATACTTCTTTTTTACACCAAGAAACAATGCATACTCTTTTCCTGGTGATGTCGTTAGCCATAGACAAAGTGTATAATCTGTGATGTTAACAGGACAAGAGACTGTTACCCATGATTTTCAAGCAAGAGTCACATCCCTGGAAGAGTTGACTTCATGGTATGATTTTCAGAACCATATCTGACTCTGTTCATGACAATAGTCAAAACTTCAATATAAAATAGCCCAACTTCACATAAAACCACATTCCATCTACCCTTTTCATTTAAAAATGATCAGACCTGAAAAATCTTCTATCAGTTTTACAAAGTAGGTTTTTCCCATGCCCTTTCCCCATCAGCACACCCCCTGACCTCAGGGGTCACTGGTAAGAATAGGAAACTCTATCTGATGCTCCTGAAACTCAGGAGAATGAGGCTGTTTCTTTTCAGGAAACAGACCTGGGAGCAATCCTGGCTGATCAGAGAGCAGCCTCTCTAGCCTACCTATTCCTGACCACACTCTCTTCCAGAGCCTCGTCCTCCAGCCTCTTAGCACAGGCCCTGGCACTGAAGCCACAACCAATAACAGTTTGGGGATGACTGGAGGATGTAAAAATGTGAAGTAGAATGCAAATGGATCCCCCTGTGGGTTGTTTTCACTAAGTGATGACTGACAGGTGATTCACTGGAGTTTCCAAGTGATACCACAGCCCTAAGTGTGAGATCCACCAACAAAAAGGAAAAGATAAATTCTTTAGGACTGTCTAACTCCAGAGGGGAAGACTATAGGATGCCATGCATGGTATAGGGACTGCAGGACTCCTGGAAGGCAGGACAAGGCACATGGTATCTGTTGTCCTAATGATGTCATTAGCCTGCCATTATCATGGCCTCTTACATGCCAGCCATCTTCGCTCTCCAAGTTCACCCCACCCCCATTCTCTAGTCTATGCCTTTCTTCCTCCATCCCTGGGCGGGCTAGAATGCATGTCCCACTGGGTGCCATTATCTGCCAACCAAGAGGTATTTTTACCTTCCAGGAGCAGTTCAAATCCCCTCTCCCTGCTGCCTGCAGGCAAGGTTAATGGCTTCACTTGGAAGCGGTACATGTTCGTTCTGCCTTGTATTATGATTAATTGTGTACAAATCTGTCACCTCCTAAACACTGTGAGCTCGAGGACATCGCTGAATGCTGTGCTAATTTCACACAGAGTACCTCCTGGAGCTGCGGTGCTATAGTGGGCAGCAAAGATGGGTACCCCTACATTCCAACAGCCCCAGGGCATGGCCTTGTGCTCTGAAGCATTTACAGAAACACTTGAAAAGGACAGAGGGAGAAGCAGGCATCCCAGAGGCAAGGGCAGGGCAGGAGGTGGGGACTGAGCAGAGGGAGCTGGTCCTTCTCTCCCATTTATTCCAAGGACCAGATGATGAGCACCTCAGAGGCCCACTCTGCTGGCTTCCTCTCCTCCCCTTCTCAGCTCTCACATGCCTACTCCCACTTCCACCCTAGATGCTTGAAAGTCCAGGCCAGCCTCTGGCCCAGCTCTCCAAGGTGAGACCTTGAGGTTACTTACCTGAGCTCCAGACAGCCCAGCTGCAGGGCCATGCCTTCGCTGACCTTGCTGGCATAGCACTGCATGTAGTCACTCCGGAGCTGGAAAGAGAAGGATCACAGTTCAGACTCACACCCTCATTGTCCCCTTTCCTGAGCAGAGGCCCCAGGAGGTGACACACCTCTGCCTCCGAGCTGTCTCATGCTCACCCAACCACAGACAAGCACTGAGCAGGGATGGGGAGCAGGATGGGAGCTCCCTCTCAGCTCTGCCTCTGCCCCTGGGCCCCTGAGCCCCTTCACAGGTGAACTTTCATACACATTCTCTTCCTGTTTCAGAGTCTTCACCCCATCCCAATTTGGAGAGAACCGACCCCCCCATATTTGGGGAGGAGTCATTAATTTTTCCAAAGCTCTGTCTAGATTAGTGTCCAGGAAACCAGAAGGGAGATGCAGCTGAGACCAGCTGGAAAATAATGGAAGTAGCTCACTCTTCCTTGGCACATCTTCACACAGGTGCTGGGCACTTATTTAATGCTATGGCATGTCAAAGAGGCTTGGCAATTGTTCAAGAGAGCCAGTTATCACATCTTTAGAAGTTTTGTGAACTGGTGAATATCCCATTGGTAGCTTGAATCAGGTCTTAGAAGGAGCATTTACACCATGGGAATTGGCAGGTGCTCTAAACCAGGGGTCTCATCTTCCCAGAGACAGCTTACCTGCACAGTGCCAATGATGTCATTTGATCCTCACAATAGCCCCCATTGAGTAGGTATTAGTATTTTATAGACAAGGAGACAGTTTCATGCAGGTAAATGAAGTCTCTGAGAATACCAGGTTAGTAAATGGCAGAGCTGGCTAAAAACCAGTTATGAAAGACCCCAGGGCCTGTATTTTAACCTGCTTCTGCTTCATCAGCCCAATCACCTGGGAAGCCAAGGAGCTGGGAGGAGGAGCTGGGAGCTTATGGAACAGGTTGGTCTGCACCAAGGTTGGAACAACTGACAATGATCCTCAGGCATAGCAAAAAAGACAAACCTGGGCTTTGTCTTTCCATCATCCTATGGATACACTTGGCCTGGAGGGTGCAATGGGACTCTGGAGAAACTTTTTATCAGTTGGTAAAAATAAAGCAGCATGGTCCTGTTCTCTTTCAGGCTGTCCATGAAGTCTTCCAGCAAGTAGCGGATTTGAAGGTCATACCTGTGATAGGCGGTCAGACTCTGGGTGATGCAGGGAAGCTCGAATCTCCAGGAGAAAGTGGGTCCCTCCATCCTCCCTATCCTTTGCTCCCCTTCACCATAGCACTACAGTATCCCAACTGGGAACATTTCTGGATACAGATTTACTGTGAGTCCACGTCAGGCTTTGAAAATGCATGCATTAGATATTGTAGGAGGTCTAAGTCTAGGATGCCACTTGGATTTTCTAGAAGATTCTGAGGATGGGGAGTGCTTTGGGGAGGACCTCCAGGGCTTCCCCACCCCACATTCCTACCTCCACTCATCCTCCACGTGTAGACATTCATACTTGTCCTGCACCTCACCCACCTTCATCTGGGGGTGTAGCCAGTGGATCTCATCTGACTTCATGTGCTTTAGCCTCAGTCCATAGCACTCAGGCAGCTGGATGTTGGGCCAAATCTGCCCACTTAGCAGGATGGAGGTGATGATCTCCTGCAGAGAAGAGAGGGACACAACTCAGGGGTGTTCCTTACTGGGTTCCCCAGGGTGTGTGATTCTCTAGGGTGGGATTCTGCCTTAACGATGTACTTGTTTCTGATTCCCTAGCACTTAGTGCAAGATGTGGTACACAGTGAGCTGTATGTTGTGAATGAACAAATGCTGTTCATTTAGCCAAAATGAGACAGAGACAGAACTGAGGAGACAGCACAGGTGCTGTGCTTCTGCACTGCATTCCAGTTGAACCAGTTAATACTCACTGAGCACCTGCCAGGTAAAAAGCACCTTCGTAATGGTTCCCAAGTTCACCATCCTTACTGAGTACCGGACCAGGCACTGCTAGATACTTTACACACACGATTTCACTGAATCTATACAACATGGGGAAATAAGCAGGTGTCACTGTCCTTGTGTGACAAAGAGGAAACTGATGTAGGTCACACAAGCCATGGCATTATGCTGGGATTTTTGAACCCTGGCCTGCTGGACTCTAGATTTCTACTAGGCCAAGCTGATTCACTGGGATGATGGAGAGGGCAATACAGAAGGACAAGACTCACCTCAAGGGAGCAAGTGGCACAGTCCCTACACAAGAAGGATAGTCATTGGAAATGAAGATATGACAAGAAAGGTGGCCTCTAGTTAACTGGGCCACTTGCCCACAGCCTGATGTTCTAGCTTCCTGGCCAGAGCCAGGGCTGGATTGACAGGAGGGCCACTTGGGCAGCTGGCTGCCTGGATGTGAACCTCTGAGGCCTTCCCTTGTTCTGACATCACTTTTGCAACATTTTTCCTCAAGCCTCTTATGTGGTTCCACACGTAATGGGTGACTGAAGCCGACTCTTGACAGCAGAGAGATGGCTCAGATGCAAACTTAGAAGCCCGCAGGCACTGACCTATCCTGTTGGATGGCTTGGTGGTGTGACAGATGGATCGATGCCCAGGCAGTTGCTGTTCTGACCAGGAAGAGCAGAGGCAGTTTATTATTTAGATTTCATGATTTTTTTGTTGTTGCTATTTTTTACCGTGCCTTCCAAGAAATTCTCTAATTTAGTAAATAAAATGCAGCTAATCTCTTAATTGGAACAAAAAGAAGGAGATATGACATCTTTTTTCTCAGAAGAAAATCTGTTTCTTTCTATCTCCACTAGGAGAATGTTAAACTAATATTAAAATAATATGACTATGAATAAATGCCCAGTTGTTCATCTGCCCAAGCACACATGTGTCTGGGTCCAGCTATCTCCTACCAGGATGCTAGAAGACCCTCAGCCTAAAACCTCCCTTTCCCCTCAGAGAAAGTTGACTACTGCAGAGAAGTTGACTACTGATCTGTGAGAGAGCTGGGGAAACTGAGGCATAGCATGAACATGTCATCAGTTGTAACAAATCAGCATGGGAATCAATTGACGCTCAGGATGTGGAAGAGGGCAATGACCTAGGGTACCCACTGGGAGAGGGACATGGGTAAGAGGATGTGAAGTAGACAGTTTCGTCACTCTCCACCCACTTATACCACTCATCTTTACCACTCTGTCCACAAGGTCCTCATGATATGGTACCCAACCCCTTTTCCCTCCTGAGCCCCATCTGGAGTTCCCAGTTGAGGTATTTAAACTGAGAGCATTCCCTCTCCCCAGTTAAAACTCATTAGGGTAATGTCTAATTTCCTTAGGGCTGGGCCCCTGTGCTGTTTATTATTGAAAATCTTTAACATATGTACGGTAAACCGAGAAGCATAATAGCTTCCCTTGTACACACAACCCAGCCTCAGCAATGACCAACATTCTGCCCCTCCTGCTTCATCTGTGCCACCCCCTACTCTCCAACTGTGACTCAACTATTAATTTATTTTGTGGTTCTTCTTTTAATGTAAAACTTATATAAATTAAAATGCACAATTTTAACTGTATGATTTTGAAACATGAATGCACCTGTGAAACCCACACACCAATTAAGAAAGGCAGATCCCTGGAAAGTTTTCTCTTCTCCCTCCTCAGTCATCCCTCGTGGCTCACTCCAACCTCTCCCTCCCAGGAACCACCCCCTCCAGAACTTCACATAAGTGGGGTCATTTTATAGGTGCCATTCTTTTGTGTCTGGCACAGTTTTTTTCACCGAGAAAAATATCTGAAATTTCCCCACATTGTTGTATAATTCAGTAATGTGTTTCTTTTTATTAATGGTGACGTTCTACTTTATAAAGAAAACACAATATGTGTATTTATCCCCCTACTCTTAGAAATAGGGGCTATTTCTAATTTTGACCATTATGAATTAAGTTGCTGTGAAAACTAATTTACAATATTTTTGTGTGTAGATGCTCTTATGGCCTTTGAATAGACACCAAGGAGTAGAATTGTGTGGCCTTATGAGAAACTGCCATGCTTGTTCCACTTTTGTGTTTCCACCATGACACAGGGCTTCTGTTACCCTGCACCTTCTCCAACATTGGGTGCTGTCATCTTTCTAATATGTGTCATCTCAGTAGGGAAACTGAGGCACGGCATGCATGTATTAGCAGATCAGTGTGGGAACCACTTGAGGGGCAGGGCTAGTAGTATATTATTGTGCCTTGATCTGCACCTTCCGATGGCTAACGACATTGATCACATTTTTATGTGTGTATTGGCCATTCACACTCCTTCTTTATGAAGTGTCTGTTCAAGTCTTCTGCCCTTTTTTCTATGTTGTGTTTTTGTGATTGAGTTTTAGGAGATCTTTATACATTTTAGCTAAAAGTACTTTGTATGATCTGTTTTACTACTATCTTCTCCAGATCTGTAATCATTTCCATATTAGTGTCTCGGTATCTATAATTTATCAAAAATTCCTTTTATGGTTAGTGCCTTCTGCGTCCTAAGAAATCTTCACCTGCTTCCAGGTCATGAAGATATACTGTGTCTTCTTTTATAAGAGTCATAGTTTTGGAGCAGTGGTAGAGTGCTCACCTAGAATAGGTGAGGCACTGGGTTTGATCCTCAGCACCACATAAAGATAAATAAATAAAAATAAAGGCATTGTGTCCACCTACATCTAAAAAATATTTTTAAAAAGATTCATAGATTTAATATTTACTTTTAGGTCTTTGATGCATTTTAAATGAATGTTTCTGTGTGGTGTGAAGCAGGGATAAAACACTTGTTCATATAGTTCTACAGTCATTTGCATTGGTTGTTAACTTTCCTTTCGAAGTGAATGGTTTTCCTGTCTTTGTAAAAGATTAGTTGGCTATCTAACTTTAGGTCTATTTCTGAATTCTAACTCCTTTCTATTGATCTTTCTTCACACCTCGCTGATACCATAAATGTACACATTACTGTAGTTTTAGGGATCTTAAAGTCAAATGGGATAAATCTTCTGTTTCTCCCCAAGATTATTGGTTTTTTAGATCTTCACATGTCCATATTGATTTTAAAAACAGCTTTCCCTGTTCTTTTCCAGAACTTTGTAGCATTATTATGATTGGGACTGTGTTAAATCTCTAGTTTAATGGGGTGGGGATGCAGGGATGGATCTCTTAACAGTACTGAGTCTTCCAATTCTGAACATGGTATCTCTCTGTTTCTTTAGATTTTCTTTAGTTTCTTTAAGTAATGCTTTATAGTTTCCAGTTATAGGCTTTAGTCCTAAGTGGCTGGTGTATTTCGATGCTTTTTTAAATTGGGATTTTTAAAAGTTGATTATTCATTTTGCTCACCATTTCTGTGACTCCCTTCTTGCTGCTCTGCCGGCCCTGGGTTCTAACCACTTACACCTTGGGCTAGCAAGGCTGCTGCTTTCTGCCTGTGCCCCTCCCAGACTGGATAGTATCCTCCAAAGAAAAGCCAGGCACTCCCACTCATTCATCACAGTCCATGTCACAAGAGCTGATGTCCTTCTTAGTCTCTGCTTGCTGTAGACACTCTTCAGTCCTTAGAGATGGCTTTAAAATTTTGTCCTGGTTTTATCATTGTTACCTGCAAGAAGATGAGTCCAACCAAGCTATTTCACTGTTTTTGAAATCTCTGTGCTATTTTATGAACAAATCTGTGTCCTCTGAAAATGGAAGAGGCCTGGGTAGCTGAGAGCTCCTTTCAAGGCACTAACAGCCAGACAGCAACATAGCAAATATCAGGAATAGCAAGCCCTGGTGCCACTCTAGCAGGGCCCAACCACTCACCAGTACCCAGCTAGATGTCCTTGGACAACACTGATGCTCTCTGGAATCCGTTTTTGTTTCTTTATTTCTTTATTTTTTGTTTTTAAATCTAGAACATGGGGAAAATGGCAGTATTTGGAATGGTTTTGTGAGAATTAAATTAATTAGAACTCTTTAGACTATCACTTGACTCAAGGTAAACACTAAAAACACAAACAACTAAAACATTGTTTTAACAACAACCTTTTGCAAAGTCTGGTGCTTCATAAACTAGATTGGGAAAACAAAATTTTGGAGCCTCCTGTTTTACTCCTCTTTTTTTTTTCTTTTTCCTTCCCTAGGAGGTGGTGGCACGGCCAAAGGTCAAAGTGGTGAGGCTGAGGGCCCATTGCAGAGTCAGCTAGTGATTAGGAAATTGGCTCCACACAGGGGGCTGAGCAAAGAAGAAATCTATGAGGATGCTGGGAAACTTTTACTGGTGGAAGGAGTACACAGACTATTGAGAGGGGAAGGCTATAGAGGACCCCATATAAGGAACTGGAATTAGAAATAGTGTTTGACTCATAGTTTAAGACAAAGAGAGAGAAAGAGACTGAGCTTTGTTTACGAAAGGGCTTAGGGGCAAGGACATTCCCTAGTGATTTGCAAATCAACCACCCAAGTCTTAGTTTACAGATAAATACCCTTCTTCACTGAAAGTTATCTAAGGTTCCTTGGAGAAATGGGTGATTCCAGAGCTGGGGCAGAAGAAAAGAGAAAAGTACAAGATGAGCCTGAAACATCATTTTTGTGCCAGGAAAAGAGAAAATGTTTAGAGGATGTTGGGAATATATGACAATGAGACAGAATGAGCTTGAAGGGACACAGAATGGCCAAATCTGGGAAAACCTAAGTATTAACATATAATGATAGGAATTACATCCAATGGAAAAAATATACTCTGAATAGATAAATAAACGGGGGAGAAGAGAATGCTTCTCTTCTTAGTAGAAGGCCAATTAGTAAATGTAATGAAAAGGATGGAAATACAAATCACCATTTGGCAACAAGCTCAGTGTTGGTTAATCAGTGCACGGTTCATCAAAGGATGATGAAGTTGGAGAGTGGAGGTCTGATGGTGGGCAGAGGATTGACAGTCTCAGGGCATTGCTCCTCAGATGTCAACCAAATACAAAAGAAAACCTGGCAGGCATGAAAGGCCCAGTTGTCCAGGTTAGCATCTCCCAGTTTAGCACAGACAGCTCTGGTGCGCTTCCTGCCTCCATGTGACAAGAAAAGTACAGCTTCACTTCTGAGATGTTCCTGCCAAGAGTTTGAGGCCCAAGTCTGGTGATGAGACCCAGAGTGAGGGGTCTCCCCAGAGTTCCTGTGGAACAAAGGATTGAGGATCTCTTCCACATTGGAGAAAACAGAAGAAATATGACAGCAATGTATGCTCCTGGACTGAGGGACATGGACATGGCTGGGTCAGTCAGATGGAGTTTGTGGGTTGCACAGTGATATCAGGGATATGGGCTGAATGATGGTGTCAGAGGTGTGAGTTGTGTGGTGGTATCAGAATAACACTGACTTCCCAATTTACATGGCTGTAGTGGAACTTGGCAGGAGAGTGCCCTTGTTTGGGGAAAATAAACACTGGAGCATTTTAATAATGGGCAGCATTGCCACAACTCGCCCTCAAATAGTTTTAAAAAAAGATGAAGGGCATGCTTGAATGAATGTGCTTAAGAAGAAAAAGAGCTAGTAAATAAAGCAGAAGACATTGAAAAACTGTGGAACCAGAGTGAAGGTGACTTGAATTCTTAGAACTGCTTTTTCAAACTTTTTGTTAAATTTGAAATAATTACAAAATAAAAAGAGAGGAGAGACTCCTATAGGACCTAGGACATGTGAAAGAAAAATACTATATCAAGGGGATAAATAAAACTTCTGTCAGGCCAGACAGAGCCTTGCTGCTTTCCAAGGTATCTGAGAGGGGTTGGACAGAGTCCAGCTCTCCGTTTCATGGTTGGTGAAACTTTCTAGGACCTGCCCTGGGCAATAAATTTCCAGGTTTCTTTCTTGGAAGTGAAAGATTCTGTAGAGAAGATAGTGGGGTAACTCTAGATCCTTGGAGTGGAAATTCATAACTCCTTGCTTAACAGATGCTCATAGAAAGATAGATTTCAGCCCCAGGAAAGGAAGAACTTGGGATTTCTCTAAGCTCAAACACACTCTCTGGGAGGCTGTCCAGTGCTGGGAAGATTCTTATCAGGGACAAACCTGATGCTCCAGGGAAACTACCAACATGACTACCACTAGTCACTGAGGTTGTATGGTGAAGAATCTGGCTATTCTATGACCTTCGTTCTGGGGAAGGAGCCTCTAGACCTTTGGAATTCCCAAGTGATAGGATTGCCTTTGAAATTCATGATGGGTACCTGGACCACACTTGAATCTATGCTAATGAACGGAGAGGGACCCTAGATGACTTCAGGATGGGTCCTGGTCAACCATGTTTCAGGCTTTCAAGTTGGAAAGACCAACTCTGTGATTAGAGTGTTGGAGCTTTGAGCCACATGATGGCCTTACCTTGAAGGAGGGAAGAAAGCTGGAGATTAAGTTCAGTGTGGCCAATGATTCAATCAACCATCTAAACAGGCCCCCATAATAAACACTGAGAAAACCCTGGAAACTTGTGGGCTCAGGTGAGCTTCCTGATTGGTGATGCATCCTAAGGACATGGAAACTTCATATTTGGGATCCTCTTGGACTTTGTGTTATGCATTTCTTCCTTTGACTGGTCAAAACTAAAATCATTCATGTGTATGGCACTTTTCTGAGTTCTATGAGTTGGTTTCGTGAAACTTAAGCAAATAGAGGGAACTCCCACATCCATAGTCAGTTGATCAAAAGTGTTGGTGGTCTGAGAATGCTGGAGCCTGCATCTCGGGTCTGAGGGGAGGGGTGTCCTGTGGACTATGCCCCCAACCTGTGAAGACTATATGGACTGCAGAATTTACATTACAAATGGGCTGATCCATTAGGCATAGCAGGGAGAAAAAAGAAGATTGTTGACCACAAGTGACACAAAAAGAACAGTAACTTTGGAGTTTCTCAAACCAGTGATTTGCAAGGTGTGAATCCAATTCTGACACACTTTTAGCAAGATAGGACAGTCCTCTCCCAGTTGTTCTCTATTGAGCTGCAGAAAGTGTCTTCCTTCAAACCATCAGCAAATATCGACCCCATTCACACCGTGCAGAGCAAATTAGGGGCTCCATTATTGGCATGCAGAGCCCTCAGCTGTGGAGGAACTTAGATTTTGTAGGTAGAAGAAAGTGGTTGAGTTTCAGGGAGGAGTCAGAGAAGTACAAGCTCAGGGCCTTGGGGCCACCCTCCCTGTGTTGGCTCCCATAGTGGTCCTGTCTTCTGTGCTCCCTGCTGCTCTCTGGTACCTGCACAGCTTCTCAAATGGTGGAAGCAGCAACATGGGTGCTCTACCCACTGTCCTCACCTGTCACTAATGAGTCAATATTTCTTTCTCTATTCATAAATCACTCCTTTAAAATTATAGTACAAGATGCATACTACTCACTCAATTGCCATATGAAACATGAATTTTTTTAATGGTCTTAGTTTTCTCAGTTGCTCTTTGGATAAGCCCAGGATTTGTTTTCTGCAAGAAGGCCTTGTTTGCCCTGGATGAAGCTTCCAGGCACTCAGCCTGCCCTTGGTGCACAGCCTGGATGTGAGAAGCCTTCTGGCGCTTTTTTGCAAACATTGGCATTTCCAGGGCTTCTCTTTCTATTTGGCTAATGATGATTTATTTTCTTTACCAAATAGTGTGAAGACCTCCTCCAGAAGACTTCTCCTATCTCCCCATTCTCTGGCTTTTCCTCTTGTAAGTCATAAACAAAGAAAGAATATGACTGGGTGTCTTGTCTCTAAGAGCAGGAAAACTTACAGTCATGCACTACATAGTCAATAATGGACCACACATAGGATAGCAGTCACTCTGATTATAGCATCTAGTGACATCAGATGTGTGTGTAAGTGTGCTTTACAGGGTTCACATGAGGATGAAATCACCTCGAGATGTATTTCTCCTGTCATTGAGTGACACTCGACTATGCTCCCAAACATAAAAGACATCCAAGCACTTATCTTCTCCATTTACTTTCTCTGTCTTTAACCACATCAATCACACTGAGGTACTTCCCCTGTAATCTCTGTGGTCTATTTTCTCAGGCTCATCTGTTTTTAGGCAACACCTAATCTTTTTGTTTTCCTTGAGCTTATTAGACATACTGTATGTCTGTGGCTGGATTTTTCAAAACAATGTGATAAATGTGGTCCCCATCATCCTCCACTCTTTTGCAAAAAATGGTCCTTGCCTAAGGTCACATCCCTGATGAGGGATGGCTCACATACAGTGATTGGTCAATAGATAGTCATCAAGGCCTGTCCTTTCATCCTGATTGGGTCAATGTCACTGAGCTGCCCTAGCTCCAGAGATCCAGAGTTCCATGTGGAATGGACTGTGTCACAGCCGAGCTTTTCCCCAGCCGATCCTGCATCTCCTGTTCCAGGTGCATCTTGTGAGAGTCCTCGTCCACACTTCTTCCACCCAGGCCTCCAAGCTGGGTCTGCCTCCTGGGAGTCCCACTGGGACTCTGGCTTGTAGACTATGTTCTGGGCTTGATTCAGTTCACCCTCCTTACTCATTGCCCTACCAAGACTAAATGATCCTCTTTTTAAAGATAACAGAATTCAACCTTTAATGAATAAGATCTACTTAAGCCTTGGTTCAAGAGAGTCTTGCTTCAACTTTGTCCAAAAAGGTGTCACTCTAAGATTGAGAACAAATTTAAATCAAGTGACTTCAGTTGAAAATTCCCATTGGTTCCTTGTTTTCTATATGAAAAGAGAATAAGAACCAAACTTTCTTTAGCATTAGGATTAAAAGGCCCTTTGGAATGTCCCTCCATATGTTCTTCCCAGTGCTGTCTTCCCCTCTTGACCCACAAATTGCCTAGCCCCAGGGCTGGTCTTTCCACCCTCACCACAGCATGCCATTGCTTTTCTCTGTGCTTGACTACATCTTCTTCCTGCCTGGCTCCCTCTGTCTCTTGACTTCTCCTGGAGATTTCCCAGTCATCACAGGTATCCTTTAAGGACCCAGTCCACACTTAAGTCCTCTGGAAATCCCTTCCTGACTGCCCTTGACAGAGCTCTTGTTTTATCACTGAGATAACAAAGGACTTTGCTTATGAATCCAGCAAGAAACTGTTATGGATTGAGTTTGTTCCCGCAAAAAGACACATTAGAGTCCTAAACTCTAGTTCTTAGAATGTGACCTTATCTGGAAATAGGGTCTTTGCAGACTACTCAAGCTCAAATGAAAACTTTAGGATGGGCTCTAATCCAATATGGTCAGTATCCTCCAAAAGGGAGAAATTTGGAAACGTAGAGAGAAACACACGCCGTGGAAGTGCCAGGTGAAGATGTGGGATTTGAGTGACACATCTGCAAACCAAGGAACACCAAAGCATGCTGGAAAGTCATCAGATGCTGAGAGGCAAGAGAGGGTTCCCTTAAGGTTTTAGAGGGAGCGTGGCCCTGCTGAGGTCTTGCTCTTGGCTTTCCTGCCTCCAGAAATGTGAGATGATCCATTTTCATTGTTTTAAACCACCCTTTTGGTGAGACTTTGTTATAGCAGCCCTGGGAAACTAATGAAGACATTTTTCAATATGAACTAAAACCACAGTCTAGGTCTGATCTTTGATAAGACAAACACCAACTATCATTTTAGTTCTAATTGGTAAATGGTTATGAGAATTTTAAGAAATTTTGTTACCTATATTAACAGTGATCTTCCAGTGATACCTTTCCAAGTGATGACAATAAAGATTTAAATATATTTCCAATTATTTTTAGATGTCAGACTAACATTTTCTGGAGTGTGACACTGAACTAAGACTGGCCGGCCTTATGTGGATCACAGATACATAAAGAGCTTAGTGTAGTGGTTGGCATACAGTAGGTGCTTGACCTGGCCCAAAGGTCAAGTCAACCTGAAGAGCTGAACTGATTGGCTCAGGAAGTCTGAGACCAGGGGATGGAGCATCTCTCCAATGGCTCAGGCTTTGCCTGAGTGAGTGGGAGCTGGTGCCTAGGCAGAAACCCAGTAGGTAGGGGCCAAAGGAAGGGGCCAGAGCTGTGGGCCCAGAGCTGTGGGATGCAGTCACTCAATACCTGCAAGCTCCAAGGAAGGGGTGCAGTGTTGAAGAAAACAGTCTTTAGAAAGGGACCTGAGTGGGGCTGGGGTTCTGGCTCCAGAGGTAGAGTGCTCACCTAGCATGAGTGAGGCATTGGGTTCAATCCTAAGCACCACATAAAGTAAAATAAAAACATTGTGTCCACCTATAACTAAAAAATAAATATTAAAAAGAAAGAAAAGGACCCGAGGCTGTTTGCGAGCTGAAGCCAGTACCAGCAGAGGTGGGTGAAGGGTGGTAAATGATAAATGATCCTTTGGGACAATCAGGCCATGGTCACAGCTGATGCAGCCATGCCACCTGGATGAAAGAAAGAATGAAAAAAAAAATCTTTCTTCTGCTCAGATCAAGAGCCATGAAGGGCCTCAGCCCCAGCACCCCACTCAGCCCAGCAGCAGCTTCCCTTTTCCCTTCTGTAGTGAGACCAGAAGTAGGCACAAGGAAGCCATGAAGAAGGAACAAGAGCTTCTCTGTGGCTGACTTACAGTGCATGAGAGGTGCCCCCCCCCCCCAAAAAAAACACTCTGTTAAAGGTAAAACCATTCTATCTATAATCAGATTTGCTAATATACCACCAGTTTGGGCCTTTTGCTAAGTTTTGGAGGAATGATGGATAATGATGGATAATAAAGATTAGAAAGAAAAGTACCAGGTGGTGTATTTCTTCAAAAATTTCTGCCTGTTAAAGTAATGACTTTCCAATTCACTATGAAGTAAACATGTAGCATGTGCCTCAGCAAGAGGGGTGGGTGACGTGGGTTACTTCAGGGTCCAGGTAAAGCAGGTTTTTCTCATGTCCAGTGATGGGTCCCAGGCACCCATTTTACTATAATGCTCCACAATTGTCATCAACGAGTATCAACAGGCACCACTAACATTTGAGGCAAGAAGTTTCTTTGTCATGTGGGTCTGTTCTACACCAATAGCTACAGCCCACTGACAGCCACGCCCCAGACCCCAATTGTGGTGACAGTGACGACAATGTGGATTTGTGGCCATTCTCTTTGGGCTTTATAACTGGAACCCATTGGTCCATCCATCATTAAATAAGGACCATTAATTAATTCAGCAAATTGGGGAAATGAAGGAAGTAAGAGAGAGGGGAACAGAGCTGCTTTTTTGTAGAAGAGCCTTCCAGACAAATGGTCTAGAAATTATGGAGGGCCCTGGGTGGGAGGATGTGAGGATTCAGTGTGCTTGGTGCCACAGGAGCTGGGGTGGAGACAGCATGGAGGGAACTGATAGGAGGAAAGGTCAGGGAGGCTCTGCCAGGTGTCAGCAAATGTTTTCTGTAAAGGGTCAGGTAGAAGATATCTGAGGCTTTGTGGACCATAGGATATCTGTTGCAAATTCCCAACGCTGTTACTGTAGCTCAAAAGAGCTATAGATAATACATGAGTGTGGTTGTGGTTCAATAAAACTGTATTTACAAAAATGAGAGCAACCAGCTGTATTTGGCCTGAAAACAATAATTGCTTGTAAACCCTGTTGTGAACCAAGGTGAGACTGTAGATTTTAAGTGAGATAAGGAGCCACTGGAGAGTTTAAAGCAGAGCAATGATATGATCTAAGCTATGCCTTAAACATGTCCCTCTAATTGACCTGTGTTTTAAAAATTCACCATAGCTGCTGCCTATAGGGTGGAGCATGTGGGTCTAAGGGCAGAGCAGTTAGCAGGCAAATGAGTTATTCCAGACAAGAGATGCTGATGGCTTGGACCAAGAAAGAGGCAATGGATTGTCGAAGGGAGTCAGAATCTGGGTGTTTGTGATGGTGGAGCCTGACAGGACTTCCTAGTGGACTGAATAGAGTCTGAGAGAATGAATGAAGTCATGACAGCTCTAAGGCCTGAGACATGGTTGGCAAAGAGTGGAGCACCAGGTAATGAAAAAGACTGAGGAGAAGACTGGTGGTGATGTTTGATTCTGCACATATGGTCAGTGGAGATGGCAACCTGGCAGGTGGGGAAGAGACTGGGAGTCATGGGAGACTGAAGTTAGAAGTACACATATGGCACCACTAAGGTTAGAATCATAGGTAGGGGAACTGGAGGAGATCACCTGAAGAGTGACAAGGCAACACCCTAGGGGGTCACATGCTTGGCAACATCACAGGAAGCCTCACATTAGGGCACACAACCTGCAGGTGGCCAGCAGCTGAGAATTCTGGGAAGTGGAGAGGAGGGGTAGACTTGTGTCAGCCATGTTCAAAGGTCAGTTCCAACGCCAGTTGTGTGTCTGGGTGGAGTGTGTGCAGAAAGCTCACACTTAGGTCTGTACATCTGTATGTCCTGGTCTGTGCTAGCCTACATACAGAAACCAGTGACAAACACAGTGATACTGAGAGACAGCTATCAAAAGTAGAAGAATGGGGTCCCCCAAAGTATGCCTATGTCCTAACCTCCAGAACCTCAAGGTGACCTCATTTGGAAATGGGTCTATATAGATGTAACTGAGTTAAGAATTTCAAGATGAGGTCATTCTGGACTGTGGTCATTCTGGCTCATAACCTGTATGGCAATGTTCATATAAAAGACACACAAAGACAAGGAGGGTGTGTGGAGACAGAGGCAGAGACTGGAGCAATGCTGTCATTAGCCAAGGAACACCTGAACTATCAGAAGCTGAAGAGTCAGAGAAGGATCTGTCCTAGAGCCCTCAGAGAGACCAAGGCCCCACTGACACCTTGATTTGGGACTTCCAGCCTCCAGAACTGCAAAGGAACCATCCCTATGTTTTTGAAGCCCCAGGTTTGTAGTAATATATTATGACTGAAATAGGAAACAGATTCAAAGGCCATCTGAGTTCCATGTCCTCAACACATAAGGCATAATTTTCAAAAAAGTGATAGAAGAACAAAATAATAAAAGTTAGCATAACTTCTCACTCTGAAAGCATTCAGTTTGAGGTGATAAAAGCCTCTAACAAGGACATTTAGCAAAGCAACCACCAGGTTAAAAATAAAAAGATACACACCTGACTGCTAATTTGTCGTTGTCATGAATCTAAGCATACAGATAAACAAAGGGGCTCAGAACTCTGCATGTTTGCCTTGCGCTTGCCTCAGTAGGTGTCTGTGTGGGTGGGTGGCCAGGAGCACTCACAGGAAATGGGGAGGGTGCAGAAAGGAGGAGGCCTGTGAGTGTGCCTCTTCTATATTATTCTGAGTGTCTGTGTGGTACCAGCTTGTGGCTTCCTGGCTGAGCCTTTCCTCTCCTATGCCAGTGACGTTCTCATGCACGGGAAGCTGGCCTTCTATAATTTCATCTATTCTTATTAGGGTAGGTTTTCTTTTAGTACAGGTAGCCCTCCCCTCCTTTCCTCTTGTACCCTAACCTTGCATCCCAAACTTGAGGCTGTGCCCTAGCTGCATCTGAATGAGGGCAGCAGGAATGCTCTGGAAACCAAGAACCTGGACCAATGGTCTGAAGGCCAGACTGCTCCTCCAAACTCAGGGAGCTGCTTGCCAGGTGTCTCTGTCCCTTGGGCTGCTGAAACAACATACCACAGACAGAGCAGCCTAAACAAAACTTCTTATAGTTCTGGAGGCTGAGAAGTCTAAGATCAAGGTGCCAGTTCTTTGTGAGGGTCCACTTCCTGGCTTACAGACAGCTGCCTTCTTGCTGTGTCTCCCATGGCTAAGACAGAGTGTGCTCTGGCCTCTCTTCATCTTATAAGGGCACTAATCCTATAATGGGGGCCCCACCCTCAAGGTCTTATTTAAATCTAATTACCTCCTATCTTAGTCTGTTTCTGTTGTTATAACAAAATACATTAAGAGGGATAATTATAAACAACAGAGAATTACTGCTCACAGACCCTGAGGATGTGAAGTCCAAGATCAAGGTACCACCAGATTCACTGTCTTTCCAAGATGGTGCCTTCTTGCTGCATCCTCACACGGCAGAGAATTGAAGAGGGTGCTTCCTTCAACCTCTTTGTAAGGGCAATAATCTCATTCATGGGGCCACAGCTTTTGATGCTGTCACACTCAGTATTAGGTCCAATGTAGCCTTTTGACCAAGTAGCTCCCAAAGACCCCTCCTCCAAAATGCCACCACATCAGGGGCCAGGACTGTACCATGTAAATTGGGGAGGAGCAAAAAACATCCAGTCCATAGCACACTGTGCCACATCAGGTGAGTGGTTAAAGCTTGAAGCTAAGTTGGATGGGAATTTGATGGTGTCACACAAGCATAGGGCACACTTGGAAACTGGACTCTGCCCTCATCCCGTTCCAGGGAAGCCACACCCAGAGACCACACCTGCAATGCAGAGACTCTGCTGTGGGTGGTCGGAATGCATCTGGAAGGACAGGAAGGACACAAAATGGCTTTAGTTCCTGTCCCTCCTGGGGATGCAAATATGAATTCCCAGTGCAGTGACACTTCAGGAAAAAAATGAAGATGTATCTCAAATGTGGCTTTTCAGCCTAGTGGAGGCTGGCTGAGAGATAGGTTAGGAGTGAGGGTCCTGCTGGCAATTCTGCATTGCACCATATCATGGACGAATGCCCATTTTTTCTTACTACCCTCCTGAGAGAGAAAAACAGATGGTCTGATAATAGGGATGCACACACACAGAGAGTGGGTCTGCTGGTGACAGCCAGAGAGAGAAGACACCACAAAACAGGCAATCAGTGTGCCAGGCACGGGGAGGACAGAACATGGCACTTAGAAGCAGGTGACCAAACAATTCAACCTCACATGCATCATACTTTGGGGCTTGGCAGGGACATTCCTAATGGTTATCTCTGGACATTATGTGTAAGCTGGAACTGAGACAAACCAGGACATATAGTAAGCCCTCCCACCCAAAAGAGAATGGGAAGAAAAGGAGAGGGAGAAGGAGAGAGAGAGGATGGGGGCTGCATGCACGTAATCGCGATCATGAAGGAGACACCCCGTGTTGGCACGTCTGGGTGATGCTCTGCAAGTTGTTTTCAGAATGCCATTTTAGCCTCTTTCCCAGACAAGCAAATTAGCACATTAGGAGAAAATAGAATGATATAAGCCTCTGCTTGCTACAGAGATTCCAAGCTCCCAAACAAACACAATTTCCTTTGAATAGCAAACCAAAGGGAAGTGTAAAATCAAGAAGAGCCAAGTATGGTTTTCATTTGTCACATTGCTGAGTCTCTCCAGCACCTACCTGATTTCTGAGGGGTCCTAGGAACCAAATCCAGGGAGTACTTTTGTGGTTTTGAACGTGGCAATCATCATGAGTCTATTGTATTTGCATAGAAGTAAGTTGGGAATAAAGATAACTCTACGAAGTCAGCAAGTACGCCTGGAGTAACCATGTTTTGGAAACATGCCCCGGCAGGGACTGTGCCAGGGTGAATCTCCATTGCTTCTATTTGATCAGATGCAGCCAAGTGGGGGGTGTTGGAATTTCAGGAGTGTTCTTATGGAAGGACATGTGCTTGGCAAATCTGGAAGTGCTGGCAGCATTTTGAGTACTCGGAGGATGGTGAAAGAAGATATGGAGCTGGATATGAAAAATTGGTTGAAGTCAAAGCCAAGTTAGGGAAAGGAGGCTGTCAGGAAGTAGATAGAGGGAGGTATTTCTCCAGGAGAATCTCAGTCAAGGATGCCAGGCCTGGGTTCCCTATTGGACACTCCCTACTGGACACCTCTAGTGGGCTCTGAATAGCAAAGCTAGTCCTTGATGTTCAGACCCAACTCTTCTGTGTTATTTGTTCTCCTAAGCCTTGTTTCTTCCTGTCAGAGCTTTTGCCTCAGTTTGTAATCATTTGTTCTTTGGTTTAAGTCAATTTTGGTCTCACCCTTGGCCAGGAAACCCAGTGAAAGCAGAGAGTATACCTGTGTTTTGGGGTACTTTGCTGCCCCAGGCCATGGCCAGCGCGGTGCCAGGCATGGGCACCCAACTCTGTTTGTGGAATGGAAGATGGAATTATTTAAGACTCTTTCCAGTGACCTCATCCACAGCCATGGTTTCAATCACCACCTTGAGGCTGGCCACACTCGACTGTCTGTGCCCACACTAGTTCTCCCCTCCAGAACATGCACCAACGGTTACTCAACATTTCCATGTGAAAGTGTTAAAGCACCTCAATCGCACTGAAAGATCTTTAACTGCGCTGGGGAACACGTCACTCCCCACCCAGTCTCTCCTCCAGTATTCATCATCTTAGGGAGGGGGCCCTGTCCACCTGAACCAGAGCTGCCACTCTTCACACCTCCCTATCCCTCATTCCTTCACCTCCCATCCATCACCAAAGCCTGTCACTTCCATCTCCTACAGTCTCTGGATATCAATTAAATTACATCAGCATCTTCCCACAAGGGATGGAGTAAAGATCAAAACTATTAACATGTTTTAAGAAGCCAATCTTAAGGAACTCTCAGCCTCCAACCTGCCATGTACCTTTCTACTCAAGGGCTACCACATGTGGTATTGTCTGGGCTGGTGACTTTGTTTCTCTTGCTTTCTCCTCTTTCCTTCACTTCATAGTCAAAACTGTAAAATTCTAGTTATTCTCACCATCTCTACTCAACCATCATTGTACAATGATTCCTGCCCCCATCTCTCCACTGGAACTGCCCAGCAAAGAGTCAACCATGGCACCTGTGGCTGAAGGCAATGACCCTATTTCTGCCCTCCCCTGACTTGACTTCTCTGAGCACTTAACATTGCTAAACACTCCTTCCTTAAAGCCCCTTGGCCTTTGGCCCCTCTGTCTTCTTCTCTCAGTTCTCTTCATTTTTTTTTTTGGACTCTTCTTTTCCTTCATTTGCTTCTCTTTCTTCATCAGTCCTCTGGAAATTAACTTCCCAAGGTTTCCCAACTGGAACTCTTGCTCTTGCTCAACTCAACCTCCATGGATGATTCTGCCCTCTTGCTTGGCATCCATCACATGACAATGCCAAATCTTTACCTCCAAGTCCTTTCTTCCTCCTAAGCTCCAGGCCCACATTTCGCTGTGGAGGTGCTTCTAACACACTTCAAACACACCACAAGTAGAGCTAGAATCTCAAGGCCCTTCCTTTCTCTGCTCCTATCTCAATGAATGGTGCCAGCTCCCATTCAGCTGCCCAGGCAAGAGCTTGAGTCATCCTTGTCTCCTTCCTTTCTTTCCCTCCCTACATCCAATTAATCATCAAATTCTGTTGACTCTGCCTCCAGAGACACACTCAGATGGGTTGACTTATCTGTTCCCAGTGACGCTCCCTTAGTTCAGGTCCTCATCAGTTCCCTCCCACACAACAGCCACCACTTCCTAACCCACATCCCATTTGCCAGCTTCTTTCTCTAACCCTTTGTGTTCTGCTGCCAGGGTTTGGGGATAAATGTTCCCTAAATGATTTTTCAGAAGACTAGTGGACCAACTTTTAAAAGAGCATTTCTTTAGGCCAATAAGAAACAGCTAGGTAGAAAATAATACTTCTGTGCCCCTGTCTCAAAGACTCACTGGGCATATTAGCTTATTAAAGGTTCTGAGAAAGCTTGCTATAAAAGAATCTGTTCAGAATTGTTTAACAAATTATCTTCTAAGCTTCCTTGAGATAAGACCCTTTCTCCAGGGCAACCTCATTAACATCTTTCAGAACACCATGTGCTATTTTAAAATACTAATGTGATTGTCTTCTCAGTTTGAAAATAAGAAAGATGAATGGATAAATACCCAAAGAAGACAACTTGAACTTCATTCTCTGGGCATTTAGTGATCCTTGAAGATTTTTGAGCAGGGTAATCACCTAAAACTCATCCATGCAACCAATATTTCCAATTATTTGAGACCCTGTTGTGCACTAGATACATTTTATCTGCCATCTCCAATCCTACAGCAAGGCTGCAGATGGACATGGTCCCCAGGGGGAAGACTGAAGTGCAGATGGGTTAAGCATTTAGACCCAAGGCCACACACCACTAAGGGTAGGACAGCTCATGGCTGGAAGTCCAAGTGGCTTTATGGCCACAGCTGTTTGTAATAATCAGTGACATTAGAAGGTGACCTTTAGCCAGCAGGAGACACTGGAAGCAGAAAAAGTCAAAACGTGGATAGAAACTCCTAGAAGGCAATTCCATCCTTCTGTTGTTGCTGCTGCCTCACCTTTGTCCCCACACTCCTCCAGATGATGCCCCCAGAACTGGTAGCCATTCTTGAGCTTGGGCCTTACTGACCTTTCTATAGGCCTCCTGCTCTTCCTCCCCTTAGACACCCACCAGGCCATCACACAACTCTAAGAAAATCTCTCTCCCCCTTCCTAAAAACTAGGTGCTGTTTCCCAGTGCCTGCCCAACTACAAATTTCTAACCTGATGTTCTAGGCCTCTTTATCTGCCCTCAATTTCTACCTTGGCCTTGACTTGAGATGCTTTTCTAAATAAATCCAATGCTTCCATAAAGCCAGACTACCCACCATCCAGCAGCCTCCCAGCCTCTATCTGTGTTGCTCCCTTCTTACCCCAGAGTCTCTGCTTTAAATCCCACCCATCTTTTGGGGCCCTTCTCACTGTTAACTCAATAAAACCTATCCCAAGCTGAACCAACCAGATGTTCTCTGCTTCTCAGCACAAAAGGTCAATGAGTGCTCCTCAAACTTGAAGATCAGGTTAACTTCTGAAAATTACGATAGTGAGGCTCACAGTGGATGGCATCATCTATGTATGAAAATGACATACCTGAAGGAAGACTCATGAAATGGACAGTTAAGAAGATAGGAAAATGTCCCCTGGAAGAAGGGGCCCAGGGCTTATATTCAGGCACATTTATGATCCCATATCAGAAACCATATGACAAGTAATCAAGGCCCTAATCAAATCAGTTACAGGAAACAGAAGGAGTCAATGGAGCCAGAATCAACAATGGTAACTGGCCAACATAGTGAGCTAATCAATTACACTCTGCTCTGGTGTTCGGAGGCAGATGCATGCTGTAACAGACAGCAAGTGGGATGGTGACATGGCCAAGCTGCCACAGCACCAACCAAAGAAGCCACTCACAGAGTTGAGAGGCATGGGTTTTCAGGACACAGGAAGGGTTGGCAATGCCATGGAGAAGAGCTCAGGCAGCTGCCCCAGAGTTGGTGCCTTTCCTCCAAGTTCCCTGCTTCCTTGTTCAAATCACAAATCCTCCAAGCAGCCTTCTGAGAACCCATTTGACTTTCCCTTCCATTAACAATAAGGAATGTTCTGGGCATAGGAAAGATGCATTCTCACTGAATCCATCTCTTGGGGCCATTAGAGGATTTAATGAGATCATGAGTATAGAAAGACACACCTAACTGTTCCCATGTAGCTATTGTTCAATACATGTAGGTGGTGAAATCAGCCAGTATATTGGAACTCTGCTTTTAATGACAATTTCATTTAGACTTAGTTAAGTTGAACTGAATTCCTGGTATCTAGATGCCTTGATGAGGTGGATACCTGGATCTGTTAACAGATTTTAGGACCCTAAGTAAGAATAAGCCCATTGAGCTGTTGCTCTGGCAAAAGAGCCTGGTGACGCCCATCTAGCCCAGGGCATTTGTAGCTCATTACCATCCTCTAAATGCCCCACCAGCTCCATCCTCTAAATGTCCAGCAGAAATCTTAGATAGCTTTTTTTTGAAAATGTAATCACTTGCATATGCCTCTAATTCCAATTACATTGGAGAGTATTTGAGGGGGCTTTTAAGTCCTTTGCAGAGACTTAAATGTCATAAATACTTAACGAGTTGAAATGAATTGAACAAAGACCAAACAAACAATCAGGGTTTCAAACCAAGGCTGTAGCATCTGTCCCCCAAACCCCTAGGGAAGTGGAGTTGCACACCTGGAGAGGAGTTTGGCCACATCAGCTGAGAACATCTCTCCTGATGCCAACTTCCCTCTGCCAGGCAGTACAGGAGAGCCTGCTGGGATGAAGGAGTGCTGCTCAACTGTCCAGGAAGCAGAGGGTGGAACAGACAAACAGAGTGCACAGGTCTCCAGCTTACCTGGATCTCTGTCTGCACAGTGCATTTGACCAGTTTGAAGTTCTTCCCATTTGCTTTAGAAGCAAACCTTGAGGATGAACACATCTGCCTTTTCCATGTTAACTGGTACCACCACCATGGGCTTTGGGGGACCCTCAGGCCGGCGAATGTGCCCACCTTTACTCAGCTCAGGGGCTTGGACACCCCGGACATCCTCTCAGACAGCAGCTGGGACCAGCACATCTCAGTCCTGTGGAGACAACAGAGAGACAGTACTGAAATGAGTGCCTAGAATCCCTCATGCCTTAGCCCCCCAGGTGCAACTACCAAGCAAATGACCTATTCTCCTCTTCCTGAAAACTCCCCTAAAGGCATCCAGCGTTCTTGGATGTTCTTGGGAAGCTGCAGCAGGTGGAAGCGGGATGCATGAACATTCAGGTATAAAATCTGGACCTGGAGCTTCCAAGCATGCTAGCCCTCTCCTCTGGAAGCCCCCTCTACCTCCCATTTCTCCCCACACAATGGCTCCTAGGCAAGGGGCCCACATACAGCAAATGCAGCTTTGAGAGGAGGCGGCCACAGCCTGGTTCCAAGGCACAGTGGAGCAGAAAAGTGAGAAGTGGGGCAGGAGAAAATAGCAGAAAAGAAACAGGGACAAGGGGGAGAAAGCAGAAAAGAGACAGATTTGGAGAATGAATAGCTCTGAGGGACCTGGAACAGAGAAGGCAAGAGAGGGGATAGATGGTGAACCTGGCTTTTGAATGATGTCCTGACCATCTGCAGCCTCAGCTGCTAGCCAGAGCTTTCATGATAGGAAGCCTGGATCCCACAGGGACTCATCAAATAGAGCATACCTCAGCACACGAAGGACAATTCCCACCCTCTCTCCAGTATTATGAAAGTGTATTCTGTAGGGTGGGAGGGGCTGAACTCTAAGATTATTCCAGTTCTCATGATAGCCTAGCTTGATGCAGATCAAGCTATAAGAATCCTATGAATCTGTAGTTCACCCCAAATTTCAGCAAACTGATCCTGTTCTCTGGATCCAATAAGACTTCCAAGGACCTACTTTTTAGAGGTCTAAACAGGGTTGTCCAAAAGAAGTGATGGAAATGCTTTGGATTGATGGTGTCAACTGAAGCTCTATTTTGGTATTACCTGGGAAGTTTTAAAGAATACTAACTCTGGGTCCTGTCTACAAAAGGGCTATTGAGGTCTGAACACTAGTATACTTTAAATTTCTAGGAGTGCCCTAACATTCAGCTCTCATGGTGAAATCTACCCTTACAGAAAAAAGATCTCAAAAGATACTATGATATGGAGGGAAAATTTCTGGACCAGAAGTTGGGGGAAACATGATGGAGTTGGCCATATTAAAAAACAAGTGTGGGGTCAAATATTTAAAAAGTGGAATTACAGCCTATGATTTTAAAATAAAATTAAACATACTATGCTGGGCACTAGTTAAAAAAAAAAGATTTAGACAGCAGATTTGAGGAACCATTTATTTTAAAAAGCAAATGTGTACTAGGAAGGTTCAAAGAGGTATTGTAATGATGAGGGGAAAAGCAGAGCTTGTCCCTCAGCTGAGGGGCAGATGGACAAAGGGACACACCAGGCTCAGAGTTCTCAGGGAAGCTACATATACATGTACATCTTTATGTACATATCTATACACCATCCACCCAGCATCATGGAAGTGTCTACTCCATCTTCCCACAAACATCACTGAAAACGTCAAGGTACCAGTGTCTGCTGTGCAGTGGGATGGATCTCAGTTCCCCTTGACCTGCCACAAGGAATCTAGGGGAGGTCATTTGAGAGGTGATCCCAGGGAATACCACTCATAGAGTATGGAATGTGTGAAGGGAAGGCAAGATAGCTACCAAAAAGCTGTCTGTTGAGGGATCACTTGAACAGCTTAATTAATTCTGCTGGGAATCCCGGGCACCTGACAGAATACACCCACCCAGACCATGAGAGACCTGGGACATTTAGACTCTGCTTCGTACAGCCATTGTCCCCAGCATTTCTAGTCAGTTCTATGCAAGGGAGAACAGAGAAATTCTTTAATAAAGATGCAGAGCTGGTGGCTTGACCTTATGGATAGGATCAGTCAGGATCTTTTTTACAAGGGACCCAAGAGAACTCTGTCACCCTCTTTCTGCCACATGTATCAGCAGGAAGAAGGCCCCCATCAGAACCTGAGCATGCTCACACCTGATCTTTGACTTCCAGCCTCCAGTACTGTGGGAAATAAAAGTTTGTTGTTCTAGTCACCCAGTCTATGGTACTTTGTATAATGGCCCAAACTAAGACAGAACTTCTAGGAGTCTAAAATGAAAGCTGACAGCCTGGCTTCCCAATGGCCACTGGGAATGCTGCAATGTCATGCTTGTAAGAATATGCTCTAAAAGCTGGAAAGAAGGGCATTGTATCCATATCTGCTGCTTATACCGCATGCTCCCAGATAGCCTTCATGAAGGGAATTGGTGTTTCTGAAGCTTTGGGAGCCCTAAGAGATGTCACCTCAACCCAGCCAGCATTCTTACCAAAGGGTGATACTCCAGTGAGCACACACAAGACACTTCAGTGACTTCCTAAAATATCCTGGTAAGAATATGAGAGAGAATGTTTTAGGAATAAAATGTCTATATAATTCAGAGATCTCATTGGTAGGATCTGGGGAAACTCCATCTTCAGTGTTATATGTATCTACTGGCAGGTGGAGTGTGGAAGCACAGTGGTATGGGACAGTTAGAAGTCCATGCCTGTGACAGGGACAGGGCAAAGTCTGAGGGGATGATATTAGAATCTACATGTGCTTCTGTGCCTAAGCTGCTACAGCTGATGGTACAAAAGCAGATAGTGCTTTTAAACTCAAGAGAAAACAGGACCCAAGAATGTGGAGCAACAGGAACTCCCCTTTACTGCTGGTGGGAATGCAGCATGATGCTGCCATTTTGGAAAACAGCCTCACAGTTTCCTACAAAAGTAGACATGCTCTTATGATAAGATCTAGCAATCACACCACTTAGTATTTACACAAAGGGACTGAAAACACGTGTCCATACAAAAATGTACACAGGGATAATTGTAATAGTATTACTCATAATTGCCAAAAGGTGGAAGTAACCAAGATGCCCTTCAGTAGGTGAATGAATAAACAAACTGGTACATCCATACAATAAAATATAAGAACTAAAAACAAATGAGTTTTGGAGCCACAAAATACATGGGAGAACCTTAAATATTTATTTTTAAGTAAAAATGTCAATCTGAAAAAGCTACAAAGTAGAATTCCAACTGTATGTCATTGCAGAAAAAGTAAAAGTATAAAGACAGTGAAAAGATCAATGGTTTCCAGGGTTAGGGGAAAGGGAGAGATGAATAGGTGGATAATGAAGAATTTTTAGCAGTGAAACTATTCACTATGGTAATGTAATGGTGAATACAGGTATTTATGCTTCTGTCCAAAAAATAGGAAGTACAGCATCAGGAGTGAGCCCTAGTGTAAACTATGCACTTTGCTTCTTCAAGGGTGCCCCAAACTCTCACTAGTAGATACAGATCTGTAATGAACTCCCCAAACTCTCTGAAGTAGAGTACCTGAGAGAAGTCACACAAGAAAGATCCAGGCTACCTGTCCTTGGGGTCTTGGAGAACTCACCCCTCTACACTCCCCATGCTCACTCTGCCTGTGTTTGGGTTCCACCTCACTTTCTGACTACCTACAGGACCTAACACAAGTATCTTAACTTCTCTCTGCCTCATTTTCCACATCTATACAATGGGGACAGGGCTACCTGCTCTGTTTTCCTTTTGGAAAGGTTGTGACAATGAAGTAGAAAACATAAATTGATGTTCATTAACAGAATTCAATGGCAAATCTCATAACAGTTATTAGTTGCCTATTTTCTAAAATCTTGCATGTGTTCCTGTTATGGTTTGGATGTGAGGTGTCCCCAAAAAACTCATGTGTGACACAATGCAAGAAGGTTCAGAGGAGAAATAATTGGAGTTTGAGAAGCTTAATCCAATCAGTAAATTAATCCCCTGAGAGAGTTTAACTAAGAGGTAACTGAAGATGGGTAGGATGTGGCTGGAGGAGGTGGGCATTGTGGGCGTTCCTTTGAGGTATATATTTTGTATCTGGTGAGTGGAGTCTCTCTCTGCTTCCCAATCACCATGTGAGCCTCTTACCTCTGTCACAGTCTTCTGCCGTGTTGGTCTGCCTCACATCCAGGCCCTAAGAATGGAGCTGGCTGTCTATGGGCTCAGACCTCTGACACCATGAGCCCCAAATAAACTTTTCCTCCTCTACAATTTTTCTGGTCAGGTCTTTTAGTCACAACAGTGAAAAAGCTGACGAAAACAATTCCCATATTTTGTTCCTCCTGCCAATGGCTCTCTATAATGAAAAAAAAAATTCTGATTACCAGCATTTGCCAATTTCCATGGTGTAAATATTCCCTCCATGGCTTATTTCAAGATACTAACATATATCACTGAAAGTTGAGTCAGGTAGAGGTAAGCACAATCCTCTAGAAGGCTCCAGCTCCTCTTCCTGATAAGCGAACTTGCTTGTTCCTTTGAATTTTGCCTGAATATTTGAATTTCTCATCAATAGCCAATCTCTGGCTTTCTATAACTGCACTCTTCTGACCCTCAATGTGTGAGACAAAAGCCATGACCCTTTCTCCAGACCTCTTTCCTGACTCTCCCAGCCCTGGCTTCTGCTCCTCCCTTGTCCTGGTCTGCCTCAGACCCACTGAGTGGTGTCAGAGGTGCCTATATGCTGTGGCATTAGCAAAAACCCTGGCCCTGAGCCATGCTGGGCTCCAACTTGCTTTCCAGCCCTCAGGTCTGCCATAGTCACAGTCAAAGAATAACAAACACAAGGAAATGGGCCCAGATTAAAACAGGAAAGGTCTTGATTGGCTATAAGAACTTGTTGGCCCTAACCTGCAATGGGTACTCAAGGAGACTGTTCAATCTCTGAGTCCAAGAAGCTTCAGGAAGAAGATAAATTTTGCTCTTCCTGAATGGCAAGACGTTTACCTGCCTGAAGGAGGGGCGACTGAGGCAGGATGTACATCCCTTGGAGATTTCACAGGTGATCCTGGCCTGAAAAAGATGTTAGGGCTACAGGGGTAAACATCACAGAAAAAGAGAATTTGTGCCCTTGAAGACATTGTAGGGTAATGCTACGCCTTATTGAACATGTACTGTGTGCCAGGGAGTTCACATAAATAATCTCTGATTTTCCAGAAAAATTCTGCAGGTAGGTCATATTTGTGTCATGCCTGAGAGAAGAAACAGACCTACAGTCTTGTCCAGATCACTCAGGTGGTAAGTGGCAGACATTTTGCCTGACTTCAAAGTCCACAGTAAGTAATGTCCTAGTGATGTGTCATGGAGACCCCGAGGACATAGGTTTTAAATCCAGGTTTGAATGAATCAGCTGTGTCAGCCTTCTCCGTGATGTCACACCTCCCTTCTCACTAATGCTAATTACCAAATGCTGGGAGCAGGTGTCATGTCCTGCTACCACAGTTATGGGGTAATGTCACAGCTCTGCCACTACTGGCTCTGACGCCTGGAGACATAAGGCTCCCCAACAATGGCTGATAGGTTGATGGTGGCCTTGACGTTTTTTCACATGTCCATGGAAAAATGGAAAAAATAAGGACACTGCATAAAATTCATCATAAAGCTCAATTTGAAGGACAGTCCTATTCTAACATTATGCTGTCTACCTTTTCCTGTATTTATGATGCTCATTCATTGATGAAAGGAGAAAAATAGTTTTTGGTAATTTGGGGCTGGACATGTCTGCCACTTACCAGCTGTGCATCTGGACAAAGTGACTGACCCCTCTAGGCCTTGGTTTCCTTTTTGGGGCATAAGGCTGAATTCTTCAGAACTTTTCTGGAGAATCAGAGGATACTTCAGTAAAGTTCCTGGCTCATATGTTTTAAAAATGCTTATAAATTGGCAGAAGAAAGAACTGGAAATGTACTACTGAGACCCTTTCTTAAAAGAACACCTGGCTTTGTAAGTGCGGGACCGGGTGGTCACCACAGCCTCTTCAGCTTCCAGAGCTAAGAGGCTCCGTTCACCTCAAAGCCCACCTTCCTCTCTCCACCCACCACCTAGGAAGGTCACTCTCCCTCCTGCTCTGCTCACATGCAGGTTGCTGCTCTGGCCTGAGCACTCAGAAGCATGTTCTGTGGAAGGAAGCTCACAGAAGACAGACAGAGCACCAGTCCCTTGGGTCCAGATTGAAGTCAGAGTGTCACGAGAGGCACACTTGATTTCCACTCTGTCTGAGTCACTTCCCTTGCCATTTCCCCATCAACATGATGGGGAACATAGGCCTGCTGGGTGCAGCCACTTAACTCATTGTGAGTGGCTTTGCAGTGTCAGGGAGCCGTTCCTGTGTCTCTGGACAAGGTTGGGCCCTGCTGGCTCCAAGTGGTGCCCCCTCACTGCCCAAGCCCTTTCAGTCCCCAGTTCCTGCAGGGAAGCATTCTGCTGCCAGCCCCTGAGCCCAAGCACTGGGCTAATCCCTTCTCTTCTCTCCAGGCATCCCTCCCCATTACCTCATGAAGGAAGGAGCCAGAAAGGTTGTGATTACTGCCAGCTATAATTCAGAACAATTCTAAAAGCATTTGTTGAGACTTTACCACGTCTTTGGCTTCCCACCCCGGGGCCCATTATCCACCAGTAGTAGTTCTGCTGCCAGCACATGCCCACCCAGGGGTCAGCTGACTCAGGAGGGCAGGAGGGGTGCAATGAGACATGTTACCCTGTTCTTCCTTGTTGAGGGGACCTCTGCTTCCCTCGCCAGTTCAAGTCCTCTGCCCTCAGCTGGCCAGATTCAGCTCTCCTCCTGTTTGATCTCTGGGTTCCACTGCTTTCCAGACCCTTCAAAAAATTTACAATCCCCTTGCTCTTTATCTGGCAGTTCATGAATGGCTTTTCTCCTTCCTCCTGCATTCTTCCCCTCCTTCCCCTGTTCCCTCTCCTCTCTTCTCTCCCTATCTACCCTCTTGTGTCTCAGGAGTCATGCCAGAGCTTGGAAATATAAGGATAATCAGAAGAGGGAAGAGGGTCTCTGCCTAACAGACAGACCCTTCTCATTCAGAACAGAGGGAAAAGACACACTCACACATCATCCACAGTGTGGCCTGGCACAAGAGGACCTCAGGACAGGGCTGAGGACTGGCTTGGAGACCAAGCAAGATGAGGAAACCAAATGACCCGATGTCAGCCTGAGAAAGAGAATAGGTGAGGAGTTGCCGGGAAATAAGGCTAGAAGATGGCAGTATGTTAAGAAATTTGAGCTTTTTTCTGATGGAAAGCAGATTTTCATCTTAAAATTATAAATCTGGCAACAGATGAGCACCAGGGTGAGCTGGGAGATAGCGAAGCCATTAGTATAGGTTGGTGCATGTTTGCCACCGGCAAACCAGAGAGGGGAGGCCTCAATTTGTAGCATTGGCCAATTTCTCTGGTCTAAGTTTCTCTGGCCAATTTAAAGCTACAAGAGTAACCTCACTGAAAGCAGAATTGGAGAGAAATGGGCACCAACCACTTATGAGAGGTGGTTACAGCCCACCACTGCGAGGACAGTGAGAGAACCCAGGCAAAGAGTGCAGATTTCTGGGTCACTGGTCTCCAGCCAGCATCTGACCCTTGATTTCCATTTGTTCCTATAGTGGTGTCATCACCCAGCACTGCAAGACAGTGAAGTACAGGAGACACAGAAGTTCCACAACTCAAGAGGAGGCCCTTCTGCAAGGAACTTGCTTCTGTCCAATCTCCTAGAAGCTGAAATTTTCAAAGCCACACTCTTTGTCATCTCTAACCCCAAACTAGACTCTCCAATTTGAATCATGCTTTCAGCTTTTGCCACCAAACCCAGAAAAAATCTCATTTCCCTCTGTGAGTAGAATTTAGAGTTGGTGGTCAGGCAGGGAAATTTGGTGCCATGATGAATCAATGCTTTGGCTGGATCTTTGACTGAGTTCTTCCCCATTTGCTTGAAAAGTTAAGGAGAAGGCCAGATAATAAGCAGGAAAATTCAAAAGTGGTGGAATGGTTTCTTCAAAGACTGCTGATCAAAATATCCATGCTAACCTTAAGGACTGACTGATGTTCTAAATACCCCTCGTGGGCACCTTTTAACTTGGTATGAAGGAGTTTGTGGTCATCCAATGAGAGGCAGCAAGTTGAGTAAAGGATTGGGAGAGGTAATGACTCATGCCATGGATCAAGAAGGATTCCAGGGACTGGAATTGTGGCTTAGTGGTAGAGTGCTTGCCTCCCATGTGGGAGGTACTGGGTTGGATCCTCAGCACCATGTAAAAACAAATCAACAAAATAAGGATGTTTGTCCATATACAAGTAAAAATCAATAAATAAAGGATCCCTGAAGTCCTCACAAGCTGGCAGGACATTCCCATGTAACAAAATGTAACTTAGAAAATGGAATAAATGTAGCCTTCTTAAAGGCAAACAGCAACATATAGTTCTCCCCAGTTTTTGATGAGGAAGATGTGGTTTGAGCAGCATTATGGTTTAAAAAAAACAGGGTTAAAGCTAACTGTAAACTCACTGTTAGTCACTGTGATGTGGCTGCCCAAAACAAAACATTAATGCAGTGTTGGGGTTTTAGAAAATCTCGAAAAGGAGAATAGTAATTCCCCTTGGCTTTGCACACTTAGTCCCAGCTCAGCACTGCCTGCTAAGGGCCCAGAGGCTTAAGAGTCTGTGTTCTATGTGTGGAAATTGAATCCCTGGGAGCTAGGGACCTTGGTGCAGGATGCAGACCGCTGAGACCAAAAGGAGAAGTGAGTCTGGGGAAGGCAGGATGGATTACAGATTTCTTATGATCATTGAGCTGCCATGTAAAAAAAAAATAAGATGAGTCTGATTTCTTTAACCAGGTCAAGGTTTAAAATAAAATGCAACACACAGAGGATAGAAGGGAGGAGGAGATATATATATATATATATATATATATATATATATATATATATATATATATATACTATTATTACTCAATATCTGCAGATTAGTGATTGCAGAACTTTGCAGATAATCAAAATCTAAGGATGCTCAAGTCCCTTATATAAAATGGCACATACTAGCATCTAAGCTAAGCACATCCTCTGGATGACTTATACCTGATATAATGTAAATGCTATGTCAATAGTCGTTTTACCCTTTTATTTGAGGAATAATTACAAGTTAAAAATACTCTGTACATGTTCAGTACATGTGAGGTATTTTTCTTTTTTCAAACATTTTCAATACTCAGTTGGTTGGACCCATGGATGCAGAACCTTCAGACACGGAAGGCCAACTGAATGACAGTTACCCATTAATGTGTTTGTACCCTTATTAATTTGCCGATGTCTCCCAAGGCAGATGTCCCTCCCAGTTTGAGGATAAGAAAAAGTGACCCAATAAAGCCAGCCAGCCTAGGGCCTCCTTTCTTAAGTGGCAGAGCCTGGACCAGATCTCAGATTTCCCATCTTACCCCACATTCATACAGAACCTAAGTCTTCAGGTTGCCCGCGCCTCTGTCTCTGTGCCCAAGAAGTGCTCAGAGGAACCTGCTTTCCAGAATTCTGATAGAACCCAAACTGCTCACTGTAAGCTTATCAACATCTAGCCATGTGGCCCTGAAATAAAGGTGAGCTTTCAACACTATTAATAGGTGTGGCAATGTCAGAGGCATAGAGCTTTCTTAAGGCATCTCATAGGATACAATAAAGAAACAACCCAAAACAATTGGTGGTTAAAAGAAGACTCAGTACTTTTCTTTTTTAAAAAATCCAAAAGCACAAACACAGGTCTAACAGCACAGGTGCTGTCCTGTGCATCCATCACCACCATAGAAGCAACACAAACATCCCTTGAACAAGCATCTCCACCTGCCAGCCTCCAATCTGCCACTCATTGCAAATGCAGTCTGCACCAAAAACTTGCTTCATGTAAACAAACACTGAAAACATCCAACTTGACAATGCCCCCATCTGTACACTGCAGCAGTCAGCCTTCATTTTAACAAGAGCTGGATAAAACACCAATTTAGATGCCCTGTCAAGCGAACAGAACACCACCTGTATGTGAAAGACTTGGGAAGATGAAAAATACATGGGCAACACCTCAGTGGTTAAAACTGCAAATAAAATAAATACTTTAAGGAATCACTAGAAATTCATCAAACAAGCCAAGAGACCTAAAGACAAATAATATTTTAAAAAACACCTACATTTATATTTTATGAAGAAACTGGTACAGTTGCCAATGAACTCAGCACTGGCTTCCTGAAGAACAACTTAGTTAAATATAAAATAACTTAAATGTTGACCTCGTCCTCCACCTGAGGGAAACATACCGCACAGGGGGTGTGGGTCATTTGCACGAAGATGTTCACACCTGTACCACTGATCATAGTGAAATCATGAGAATCCAGACAAAATGCTCAGGGAAATTTTCAGAGGAAAAGCTGAGCAATACCAATCATGATATACTATGAAAAGAATATGGGGAACAGTTGCACATGAAAAGATTTATATAAAAATGTATGTGACAGAGAATGGAATTTACATACTTATTATAACTACAAAAAACAGATCTATATTTAAAGTTACATGCAATTAAAAGGTCTTTGTTCTCTTACTGTTAAACTGGTTAAATATATTTAAAAATATGTACAGTCTGTCCCCAAGGATAAAGCTGTCCCCCTTTTCTGTGCATCTGCCTCTAGAGCCTTTTCTTGTGGTCTGATTTCCTGTGCTCTTCATGCAGCCCATGGAGAGGGTGGCCAATGTTCTTGCCACAAAGCTAGACTAGAGAGCACATATGGCACCTACAATGGAAATTTCTGGATCCTATCAAAAAAAAATCAGGTTTGGGGTAAACAATGCAGAGAGACATCTCAGTAAAATTTGACAGGAGAGACTGAGACCACTGGAGTTGTCCCTGATTCTAAATAGTCTGTCAGGAACCCAGAGTGTCTTGCAAGGGTTCAAGATTCCTTCCTACACTGCAACTGTGGGTCACTCTGCAGCCCTCATACCTTAGCCCCACCTGGGCCCTTTTCTCACCCCTCCCTGCTGTCAAAGGTCTCATTTCTGAGAAATTATACAGAGCACTTTCCTCACCCTGTCCCAGCCTAGCACTTCACCTACACCATGAGTCCATTCTGTCCTAATAACAGCTCAACAGGGAGGTACTGGTATCTCTTGTCTCATCCATGGGGAAACTGAGGCTGAGCAGGTAACTCCCAAGGTCACACAGCAAATGGAGAGCAGAAATGGCACTCCAATGGAGTTGGACAGGGTTCCAGATGAGGGCACTTTGCTGCCCCGACCCGCACTGATGAAGGGTCTGGCAGTAAGCCAGAGTCCAGGCCTGTCCACCCAGGAGACCTTACACCAAAGCACACCCAGAGAAGTGCCCTGGGGGCTCTGGATTTTAAACTTTCCACGTTAGAAACATAACCTGGAGAAACACTATGCATCCCTCCCCCTAAACACTCGATCAGTGTGTCACCAGGGGAGGTGAGGCTCGGACCTCCCAGGCCTGAGCTCCATACTAGAGTGCAGACCTGTGTGGATGGGCTCAGCCTTCTCTATTTGTGATTTTTAAAAACATTTTTTGACAGTCTCACTATGTTGCCCAGGCTGACCTTAAACCCCTAGATTCAAGCAATTCTTACTGCCTCCCACATGGTGAGACTGTTTCCATGTGCCATCAAGCCTGGTTTTGATTTTTAATAGTTTTTAGTTAATTTAAAAAAATTATGGTAATGGAGATTGAAACCAAGGGTGCTCTACCACTGAACTACATTCCCTAGCCCTTTTTATTTTATATTTGGAGACAGGATCTCGCTAAGTTGCTCCTGCCTCAGTCCCCCAAGTAGCTGGGATTACAGGTATGCACCACCATGCCCAGCTTATTTTTTTTTAATTAGTTGAAATTGTATGTCCAATTGTATGTACAATGTGTAATATTTTGAAATACATATACATAGTGAACTGATAATTGTGATAAAGGTTGTTAATATATTCATCTCTCCATATAGTTACTGTGTGTGTGTGTGTGTGTGTGTGTGTGTGTGTGTGTGTGTGAACATGTCAGATCCACTCTCAGCAGATATCCAGTACATAATACAGTGTGATAAATCACAGGACATTAGACCTCTAGGGCTTACAAATTCCGTGTCCTAGAAGTTCTGTCTCCTTTGACAACCATCTCCCCATTTTCCAGGGGGTGATGATAATTGCCTGCCCAGTGAGAGTGAGGAGCTACTGCTCTGGTCCTTGCCTCACTGGTGAGAACTGAGTTTGAGAGATTAAGTGGTGCAGTCTCTCAGCTGGAACTGGGGTCTCCCAGTTCCCAGGTGGCAGACCCCCCACTATGCATCCCTTCCTCCGAACCACACGTTCAGTGTTCAGGGTGGTGTCCACGCCAAGCTTGGTGTTTCAACAGGTCTTAATGGGTTACAATTGGTAAATGCCTATGTGTCTCTGGACCTCTGATTTCAGAGTACAGTGCTGGTTTCTATTTTAGTTTCTTCTGGTTATCCAAGCCCTTTATTGGGAAACGGGCAGAAAGAGAAAAAAAAAACAGTTTCAATTTTTCACAGCTTACAAAATTTGGGGGAACTTTGGTCTTCTGAAACTCCAGCCATGAAAGTTCCAAGTGGAGAGTCTGGGTGTAGACCCAAGAAACTCCCCAGCACAAAGCTCTTCTCCAGCAACTTTCCCACCACTGCTCAGGCTGATTAGTAGTTTTCCTCTCTGATTAGAGAGTGAAATAAAATAGAAAACCTCATTGACACTCTCCTGAACGCAAACAGTAGAAAGACAACTCTTGGGGTTTTAAGAGTTATAGAAGAAAATGATCACATGGAACCAGAGCCAGGCATAAAAGTTTAGACCTGGGAGAGGGCTGGGCAGGAAAGAACCAACCCTTAGACTTGCATGTGGACCACAATTTGAGTAGCAAGACCCTGAGAATGGGAGTTTGTGGACAGATACCTTAGCATTCCAAAATTAAAAATAAAAATAGAAGCAACATCATGTTTTGGCCATAGTACCATCTCACCTGGGTACAGAGCCTCATTCATAATTAAGTAATTAATAAGCAGATGGTTCAATTAAAGTAATTCATATTCAATTAAAGGAATATGCAAACTCCAAATTTTATATGCACAGTCACTATTCAAATATACTCCCACAGTGTTATGGTTTAAATATCAAGCGTCCCTCAAAGACTTGTGAGTTGAGGGCTTGGAACCCAATGCAGCAATGTTCAGAAGTGGGATATTTTGGGAAGTCACTGGAACATGATCTCATTAGTGAATTAATCCATGGACAGCTGGGATGGATCTGGGAGGTCTAGGAGGCTGTGGGAGGTAGAACCTGGTGGAGGGAGTGGGTCCTTGGGGACATGTCCTTGGGGACTACACCTCGTCCCTTGGTCTTACCCCTTCTCTTCTATTTCTGCCTGCTTCCCAGCTGCCATGAGCTGAGCAGATTTTCTGTGCTGCAGCCTTCCACCATCATGTTCTAGTTCACCTCAGGCCTAGAGCAATGGAGACAGCAACCATGGACTGAAAACTTCGAAATGTGAGCCAAATAAATTCTTCCTCCTTTCACTTGTTTTTCTTGAGTTCTTGTCACAGTGACAAAAAGTTGATAACATTCATATTTACAATTGAGTTTTATAGTGAGAGGAAATAGAGAAATTAAAGCAGTTGTAGTAGAGAGGAAATTGTTTTTCCCATCAACGCTGGCTTGGTTTCAATGGTGAAAAATCACTTTAGCTCTCTTTTAGATAAGTTTGACCCAAGTCTGAAAATAATGAGGGTCCTAGGCCCTACTTCCAGCCTTCAAGCAGTTGCATTTGCTCTGCAGCCAAGCTGGGGACAGAGTAGTCAGAATCATAGGTTTTATCTGTCAGTCATGAATTCCGCTCACATCAGATATAAGGTGGTGTTTGGTGTAACGGTCCCTGGCCTTTCTTTCTTCAGCTCTCATTCATTAAGGTTTCTGAAGAAAACAGGAGGTCAGAAAAAAGCCCACTTCACAGCTCACCATGCCAGAGGGAGAGAATGGAGCTCAGAGGCTCAGGGGACTGCATGTGGGTCACCTTCTGGGGCAGACAAGGTTGGCAGAGCAAGCAGAAGAGAGTGGGGTGTTGGGCAGATGTATGTCCACATCCAAGTGTTCAAGAACCACCAAAGGGAGTAAGCTCTCTTTCTGCTGACTGGGAATTTTCTATTATGTGCCCGCCCACACACACACACAGTCACGAAAATGATAAGAATTCTTTGGAATCACATCCAATTGACATTCCAGAAAGATACTCAGATAACTTTGGCAAGACATAACATTTGTTTTATGTTTTATGAAAAACTCAGTTTTTCTCATCTCAGAATCGAGGAGATTAGGCAAGAGAAAAAAGACTTGAGGGAGTAGTTAGGAAAGGAAAGATGTATGATATTGGGATATAGAGAAGGTGGAAATAATGAAGATTGTGAGCTCCTCGAGAGTGGAAACTGGAGCTTCAAGGGGTTCCAGGTTATTTGTTTTACTTCCTTTTTTCACAGATGAGACTGAAGCTGAGATGCTAAGTGACTTCCAAAGTCACAAATCTGAGGCCTTAGGGAACAGAGTAGGGGTCCTCTGCTGCCATAGGACAAAGGACCTCTGAGCTTGTCAGGAGGCCCACCTTCTCAGGCATGCCCCTGGTGGCTGCTGGAGACCATGTGAGCCCTCAGGGCTGACTGTACAGATGATCCTAGATACAGAGTTAAACAGAAGAGGGCTGTTTTCCAGAAGCTTCTCTACCACATCCAGCATCTCTCTACCCTGCCCTGCCCTCAGGGAAAGGTTTCTTCTGGCCTGAGCCAATGTGCTCCCTTCCCAGGCCCTGAGTCTTCATCTAATGGTGGCCTCAGTACAAATGATCTCCCTCTCACACATTGCTTGTGGTAGCTTCCCTCCTCCCTCCGTGCTTTGGAGATGATGCTGGCCCTTTATAGGGAGGAGACACTGGCTCAGAAAGGACTAAGACCTACACTCAACTGGAGCCAGAAACTGAGCAAGAAAAAGCCTCTCAGGGTCTGCTTAGGGAGGGATTCTAGATAGGGAAAGTTCCACTGTTCTGGGTATGGAGGAAACTCATCAGTCAGCTCCTCTGAGACAAATCCTGGTGCCTCCCCAAATCTCAGCATGCTTGTCCACTGAGGTTGGGCATGTGAAACTGTCTGTCCTAGAACTGTTGTGACAATTAGCAATACTCATGTATATAAAGCACTTAATTGTAAACTACACGTCTCCAATGCCAGCTACTGGTCATGATCACAGATCCTCAGGTTCCTTCAAGAATATGCATAAATGTTTGGACAGAGGGATCCATCTTGTTGAGAACAGCCATCTATTCCACTGCTGGAGCATTTTCAGTGCCAGAGAGCTCTTCACGACAATATGTTGAAGGAATTTTCCACAACTTCCAGCTCAGGCTGCCTTGGAGTGCCAAGTCTGAGTCTGGCCCTCTCTGCTCTGGCTTTGCACAGCCAGACTCTGTTTCTAAACACAAAACTATAGAAAGCACAAGGGTTTGGGGTTCACAGATCTTTCTGTACCAGGACCATCTGCTATTCATATGCATTTAAGTCCCAACCTCAAGATACCTGTAGGCATCAGCTTTGATGAGATCTGGTGCCATCAGTGACCGCAGCTAGAAGCTGTGAAAGGCCACTCCCAGGAGGGACCAGAAAGATAGCCATGCCTGGTGGCTCTGCCCACATTTGCCCAGTGTGAACCTGTCCTGTAGTTCCTCCTCTCTTGGCCTAGGTCTTGGGGTCTCGGGATTTGGGAGCTCAATCACCCTTGAAGGTCGCGTGCCCTGATCCTTACCCATGGCCTTGCAGCCCATATGTGTGGCTCCTGTCTGGTGCTCCATCCACTCTGAACTCTGGTCCCTGCTCACCCTCCAGCTGAGGTAGCAACCACATCCACTTCATGCACACAGCACTGGCTGAGCAGACTAACCTCCCATTCTGTGTTCTGTTCTTGGCTGTCAACATCACCATCGTTTGTCAAGTGTATAATTGCCTGGCTGTGTGCCAGGTGAGGGTAAGGAGGATCCAGAGCACAGGCTTCCCTGCTCACCGCTGCAGCCCACTGCCCTTCTGGGAAAAAAAGGTCATGTGGGCAAATGCTGCACCAGATGTCCATGTGAATAGGCAGACCTTACGTACAGTGGGCATCCCCAGTTCATTGCTCAGGGAGAAAGGGGCTGCTGCAGGGCAGAGGAAGAACAATGCCCCATGGGGAGGAGTTCTGCTTCTCAGGCCATGGGGCCTAGTAGCTTGTGATCTTCAAGCATAGCTTCCTCTGTCCAGCCCTCTCTGTGGTTCAGCGGTGATGATTTACCCATGTAGACTAGCCCAGACCAAAGGGTCTCAGAGAGCATCTGGTCTGCTGGTTTCCAGAGTTCAGATGCTTCTTGGTTAAAATCATTAGAAATGCATAACAACCCTAGACCTACCGGTCAGAATGAATGGGTGGGAAAAAGGATCTTCATTTCAGCAGAAGCAGTTAATTCAGGGCACAGCTGTGACTGGATCGAGGTCTCATCCCAGGCTGCATCCAGGCTCTAAGACCTTGGATTCTAAGAATCCCCTGTGTGTCCAGGCCAGGTTTAGAGTTAGGGCAGCATCACTAGTCTGGCAGGGTCTGCCCTACAGCCCCTACCTTCCTATTGCCCCCATCTTCCTAGTGCCCCAGGGAGTTGCAATACTGCTGGTGGGAGGCATTTCTGAGCCTATATATCACAGTGTCCATGCACTCCCACAACTGAGGACCCCATGCCTGCTCCCTCCAGTGCCTTCCAACCTCGTGGAATGCTGGGAAAGCCTTGAGTTCCAGGTACCTGGTTTAATTAACCATGAGACTTTGACCAGAGTGGTTCAAATCTCTCCTGGGCTCAGGTCTCTTGGAAGAGGAAGTAAGGCTGAACTTTCAGGTCACTTCTGGCTCAGTATCCACCTACCCTAAGCACCCCAGCTAGGTATCAGGCAATTGGGGAAAACCTCTGTTCCCCAGAGCCTGCTGAAATCACCCACTCCAGCCAATCCTAAACCTACTCATCCTGCTGTACCTGTTCCTTCCCATGGAAACCACAATAAATGCTCCTTCATCATCCTGACTTGCACAGGGTCCCTGCATGACCTGTGTGGCTCCTATTACTAGGGATCTGTGAGGACAGACTTCCTCCTTAATGACATTGTGTCTGCATGCGCGAGTCTTGTAGCATCTGATTGAAAGTAATCCTAGATACTCTAGGCTTTTACATAGTCTACTTTGGGTTTCCAAATACCTTCCAGTTTACCTCTTGTGTGCTCTGCAAAATTTTCAGAGTTTATGCATGCATGAAAAACATTTGGAACCCCCCCCCAGCAGCCTGCAGGCTAACAATGAAGCCCTCCCTAGCCCCTGCTGCCCATCAACCTGGGCCTTCACTGCCTTCTGTCCCAGCCTTTCTCCCTCCAGCACAAACGTGACTTCTCTTAGCTGGTGGGTGGACATCTGTCCTCTCCAATCCCTTTTCAATGTGACATTTCTTCAGATCTTTAAAAGCTGTAGCCTTGAGCTCTCTGGAAGTTTTTCCTGTCCCATGTCATACTACCTGTTCCCTGAGGTGCTCAGAAGTGAGGTGGCATGATTTTCACTATTCTATAGTTCTAGAAGATTTGATCTCAAGGCCCATCTCTCCTGCTTCTAATCTCAAGGAGAATTAAAGACACCGTTCCTGAAAAGACACCCAATTATCAAGCACCTTTTATGTGTTAGGCATGGTACTAATCAATGCCTATATGCTTTCTTGTGTAATCCACGTAACAGCAGAACTTACAAGCCTCCTCAGGACAGAACTGTGACAGTCCTTCCCAAGCTGTAACCCACATGGTGCAGAAAAGGTGCTCAGAAATGTGATTCATCGAGTTAAATAATGTGCTGTTCTTTAAAACTGTTAATATCCTCATATTACATATGTAGAAATGGACTTCCAGAGAAACTAAATAACTAGTGTAAGGTCTCAGGCCATAGGGCTCAGAAATGGTGGAACTGAGATATGCTCCCAAATTCACTTGAATTTAGAACCTTTCTTTCTTTCTTTCTTTCTTTCTTTCTTTCTTTCTTTCTTTCTTTCTTTCTTTCTTTCTTTCTTTCTTTCTTTCTTTTTTCCTTTCTTTCTTTCTTTCTTTCTTTCTTTCTTTCTTTCTTTCTTTCTTTCTTTTAGTTATGAATCACAGTAGAGTACACATTGATATAATTCTATAAGTATGGAAAATATCTTATTCTAATTAGGACTCTATAGTCTTGTGGATATACAAAATGATGAAATCCACTGTGGTGTATTTATATATGTACATAGGAAAGTTATGTCAGATTCATTCCACTGTCTTTCCTTTTCTGATTCCCTCCTCCCACCCTTCCCTTCATTTCCCTTCATCTAATCCACAGAAGTTCCATTTTTCTCCTCCCCACTTTATTATGGATTAGCTTCCAAATATCAGAGAAAACATTCAACCTTTGGTTTTGGGGGATTGGCTTATTTCACTTAGCATGATAGTCTCCAGATCCATCCATTTAACAGCAAATGTCATAGTCATTTTTCTTTATGGCAGAGTAATGCTCCATAGTTTATATATGCCACATTTTCTTTATCCATTCGTCTGTTGAAGGGAACCTTGCTTGGCTTCATAGCTTACCTATTGTGAATTGTGCTCTTATAAACTTTGATGTGGCTGTGTCACTGTAGTATGCTGATTTTAATTCCTTTGGATACATGCTGGGGAGTGGGATAACTGGGTCAAATGGTGGTTCCATTCCTAGTTTTTGGAGGAATCTCCATGCTGCCTTCCAGATTGGCAGGAGCCACGTTCTTGTCTTGACATTCTCCTCCCACTCTACATGCAAGGGTCAGTCTCGTTTCCACTAACATTGAAATTTACACCTATGACCCTCCTAGGTGGTGGAAATGCCCAGAGTGTGTGGCCCTTTGCAACTCAGGAAGCCATGGCCACCTCTAGACAGACAGCTCTGCTATGAGCTATCCACTGAGGTTTCTAAAGGCTCATTTAGAAATCCACCCACAGTTTTCATCTTTAAAAATTAAACAAAACCACGAGAGAAAATCCACTGCACAAGTCCAAGCTGCCCCCTTTACTCAGAGTTGCATTTGGTATCAGAGAAGCCAGGCCACCTGATGCTCAGGACAAAAAGTGAGACCACAGAGCAAGAGGAGGCTGATCACTCCGAGGGAGGGACAAGCATCTGAGACCCCATGTCCAGAGTCCAGGACTACCAACTCCTGTGCTCTCAAGCTGCCTGTGGGGAAAGCCACAGGGCAGGATAGCAGAGAAGGGACAGGGAGTGAGTGGAGTTGGGCACAACTCACCAAAGAAAAAATACATTGAGCACAGGGGCAAAGGACCCTGAGACCAACGCAGAGGTGAGAGGCTCACATGTCCCCAAAGGGTGCCAGACCCAGTTGCTGTAGAAGGTGCTAGAAGATGACAAATGACTTGGCTTCAGATGTGTCTACACACAAGTCTATTCCTTTGCTTGTTCATGACCAGAACCTCTCACTCCAGGTTCAAGAAAGCATCCCTAATTTCCCTGGGAGCCAATTCACTCCATAAATACACTGGGTAAGCAAAACAGCTTTGTCTGAGACAAACAATAGTCTGGTTTATCTTTCTGTCCCCTGCAGCTCCCTTTTTAAGGACTTTTACAACACAGCTGTGCTGATAAAGACAGAGGGAGGCCCAAGGAAAGCCTGTGTGGTGAGGTGTTATGGCCCTATCTGACCTCTCAGGAGCCCTGAGAACCTGAGCACAGCAGTCCCAGGAGGGGACCTCAGTTGCCTCAATGCAGCAGGAAGTGGCTGTGTCAGCTTTTACATTCTTCCATTTAAGTCCTTAGTACAAGATGAGCATCTCAGTCTGAAAACCCAAAATCTGAAATACTCTAAAATTCAAAACCTTTTGAGGATGGACATGATACCACAAGTGAAAAATTCTACATCCAATCCCATGTGACAGGTCACAGTCAAAATGCAGATGCACTCAAACATTGTCTAAGATTACCCTCGGACTATGAGTATAAGGTATACCTGGAACATAATAAATTTCACCTGTGGACTTGGGTCTCATTTTCAAGATCTCTTTTTATTTATATATAAACATTCCAAAATCTGAAATACTTTTGGCATCCAAGCATTTCAGAGAAGGGACCACTCAATCTGTATATGAATCCTTGTGTCACTTGACACAGGGTCTTTGCAGGTAGACATGCCTGGAGCCTCTGAGCCCAGGACACAGCCTGGCCATAGCAGGGTTCCTTACATGCCTATGAAGAACCTCTATGGTTATAAGAGGGTAGAAGAAGAGCTATAGGGCAGGGAGTGTGGAGGAAGGGGTATTAGGGCAAGACCATTAAGAAGAGGGAAGAGGAGGTTGGGAAGCTTTTGAGACGAGCAAAAACACAAAGAGGAGATGAGGTTCCTTTCTTCTTTTATCCCCATATCACAGTTCTGTTTATTCTGGGAAGCAACCAGCTGCAACTCCAAAATAGATAAGCTGAGAAACGGCTCTAATGACAGAGAATGCTTCTGTAGGAACCAAGCTCAGAACACCCCTTTCCAAGGGATAGGAGCACAGAAGGGCCAGGAGAGGCGAGATGCTCCTGAGAGTTCTTTCTACTCCCACCCGCCCTTTCCCACTTTCTCTCCTCAAGGCAGTCCTGGTTTATCTTTCCAGAGCTCCAGGGAGCAAAGTCACTCCTAGAACACAGGGAGCCTGGCCAGCTGGTACCTCACAGGGACACCTTGGCCACGCAGGACAGGTGATGTCTCCACAGACCTCAATCTCCTTCCCAAGCAACTTTTCCGAGAGCAGGAGAGAAGATGGTTTGTGGAGCACCTGAGTTAATAGTTTATGTGTGTTGAGTGCACAAGAAATCACAACAGATGGAGTTCAATAGGAGAGGCTTTTTCAAGAGTATTACTAAGAAGCCAAGACTTGCTGGGGGGGGGTATTGAACTCCAACCACAGAGGAGCAGCTGGGGACTTAGAGCCAAGGGCAAGGAGGGGGAACCAGGATGGACAGTTACTAAGAGGACCTTAGTTAAGCAGCAATGATAGCAGGGTGAACAGGGTTAAGCAGGTCAAGGATGCGGTCTGGTCAAGAAGAGGAAGTTAGGACATGGAGGGCATCCTCATCAGTGGAAGGAAAGTAGAAAAAGCAGTGTGTTTGGGGACATAGCTCTTTCCCTTCCTCACACCACATGAGCATCAGCTCTAATGAGTCCCTAACTGTCATACGGTCACCCTGCAGCTGAGGGAAAGAATGACCCAAGGCTATGTGGCAGGTTAAAACAAGGGCAGCCTAGGCTTGCCAACCCGGGCCCAGAGCAGGCCCAGCCTGGCCTGAGTCCTCAGCATTCTATTCTGTAGGGGCTGCTTTGTCTCCTGGCTCCCGATGAGGAATCCGAGACCCTGACAGGAGTTTCCCCTGCAACACATTCTGTACTTGCAGAGGCCTGACTTAGGGTGCCTAGAGGGAGAGACTGTCTTCTTGGGGGCCCACAGCCTGTCTCCCTGGTGAAATGGATACTTGACTGGCTGGAACCATCTGGGGAGGCCCAGACACTTCCACACCTAGATTGTTCAGCCCCTCCTGGGCCCCAGCAGGTCATGAGGGTCCAGGAGCTATCCTGACATAGCACCTGGGACTTTTCCTTTAATGGTCGATAAAACCTGCCTTCCTAAGTCTGTTAAAGAATCTCTCAGGCTGAGGCTGCTGGGCAACTCCCCAAACCAGAAAGCCACCTGGTTCTGGCTCATGGAATAGATGAGCATGAACATTTTTTCTACATGAATCTATTCAACTCAATTTGTGTACGTGAGTGCCTGTGTGCCTGTGTGTGTGCATGTGTGCATAAAATTATTAATTGGTAAAAGTCAACATTTAAAATACATCATACAGTCTGCTGCCCTACTTTTGGCATTTCTTTTTCTTCTTTTATAATCCAGAGAGCCTCTAAAAATGAAAGTAGTTCAGACCTTTCCAGAACTTTCTGTTCTCAGCACTCTCTACCTCCTCAAATTGAGCTTGCAAATGCCAGGAAAGCAGAGGATGGCCTCCCTCCTGTTCTCTCCTCTCCGATCTGTTTCTCGGGCTGCCTGACTGCTTCCCTTTGTACATATCCCACCCCTATCCCTTCCCATTAGTGCCTGCTCTTGTCACACACAAACGTGAACATCCATGACATACTGGGAGCAGAAACCTCAGGCCCGGTCCTCTCCCAACCTCTACTCTGTGCTCTCTGTTTCACATGAGACTTCCTGTATTCTCAGGGGACATAGTTCAGTCCCAGGAAATTTGCATGTCGCAAAGACTGACCTGCACAGGACCCCTTCTCAGGAAATATCTGCCTGGGAGTGGAAGGTTAGCTGGTAGGGGAGAACTCAGTACACTAGAAGCTATTGCCAGGCCCAGATGCCTGCTCTGATCCTGGCCTCTGATCCTGTAGGATTTGGGGCAGAGCAGGATCTGGCTGGAGAAAAACTTCCCAGATTTGATTGGGTGAAGGCTGGCCTACCACCACAAGAACCACCAGCACTCAAATCTGGAAGCTGGACATTGCTGGGGAGACTGTGCTGTCCACACAGGAGACAAACTAGGTTAGCATAAAAGGAAATGGAAAAGCTATCCATAGCCCTGCCCCACAGAAGGAGCCACCACCCCTGGGATAAAGAGATGGAGGAGGGGGGTGTGAGAGGTGCTGAAGAGGCTGAAGCCAGGGAAGCTGAACTAACTCTCAGGTTGGGTATGGGATGGAGTCACTCCAAGCTCTGTGCCACTCGAAGACCAGAGAGCTATGAGTCACCTCTTGGGTTTTCAGACTTCCTTCCAATCACAGGAAGTAGAGTATCAGGTGGGTCGTGTCCTATTTGACAAAGAAAAATAGAGTATCAGATTGATCATGTCCTATTTGACAAAGAAGCTTGATTGGACCAGGGTGTATGTGGCAGAGGAGAGAAGTCACAAAATGCAGGCCAGCCAGGTTCCAATGTCTTGGCGTCAATGGAAATGCACAGAAACAAGGCATGATGTCCAGGCATGGTGGTGCACGCCTGAGTGCCAGGAACTCGGGAGGCCAAGGCAGGAATACTGTAAATTCAAGGCCAGCCTCAACAAGCCTTAGTGAGGTTCTAAGCAACTTAGTGAGACCCTGTTTCAAAATAAAAAATAAAAAGGGCTGTGGATGTGGCTCAGTGGTTAAGTAACTCTGGTTCAAGCCCCAAGAAAAAAAAAGAAAAAGGAACAAAGTATGATGCGTGTCATTTGGTGTCCTTCCCCAGGACTGTAAGCATTAAGTCCCTCATCATCTTGCTCCATATTCCAATCCTGAGCTTCTGGTTGGTGGAAGGAAGGCAGATTACCAACCAAGTGGTCCCCATCATCAGGGTCATCTCAAGCCTTTCTAGTTGTAAGCTGTGGGCCTGTTGTGTCTAGGAGTGGACACAGGCTATTGATAATAATAACTTTATGGTAATAAACATTTATTTTATACTTTTTTAAATGTGCCAATGGCAAATATTATTAATATATTTATTTCTCAAAGCAAAACAGAGATAGGTACTATTGTTTTCCAGCCATGATGCACATGGGGAAAATGAGGCATGGACAGATCAAAGGGACTTTCTCAACATCACAGAGCTATGAAATGGCAGATCTGGCTCTTCTATCCTTAACTGGCACACAATACCATCTCTGAAGGAGACATATGGCATCTACCTTGGATCATGAGGAAAGCAAGCAGGTCTTGGGTAGGTCCCTATTCTTGCTAATTGTTCCTTTTCCAACAACAACAACAACAATGACCAAAAAGCTTCCAAGGTTAAGTGACCTGTCTCCTCCTTCCTTCCCTCGGGTGGACTGGGGCTGAACTGCGGAGATTGAGATTACAATTAATTCAATAAACACTCTTGAGTATCTACCCAGTGAGTGGACAAAAGAGAATACAAAGACCAGGAAAGAATGACCCAGAAACCAACATCAAGGTGGGCAGACTTTTCCACCAGAAAATGCCACTCAACAGTGTGGAAAGTACAAGAGAGATACAGATTACACAGGGGGCTGTGCAAGTGCAAGCAGTTAATCTTACCTCATGGAGAGTGGCACTGCTTGAGCCCAGCCTTTCAGGGCAGATGGTCTTGTAAAGAAGAGGAGCAGGGTGGCAAAGCTGTTAGCAAAACTCAGAGCGAATGGGGACAAAGCAGCAGGAAATTCTGGACTTGCTAACAATTTTGTCAAAAGTGCCAGCGTTTACAAAGGTTATGGTGACTCTACTCACAGTAAGGAATGGACTTGCAGGAAAAGACCCTTGGGGCAGCATCTTGGTGGCCCATGCATTGATTTTAGCAAGAATAGAGTCTCACCAAGATTGGGGACAACACTGAAGAGAAATAAGGGACAGGTGAAGGGAGATTTCCAACGTGGAATCTACAGGAATCCATAGCTGACTGGGGGAGAAGCATCAGCCAATAAGAGGGACCAAGTTTAGGCCAGTCATCAAGTCAGGTGAGAAGTTAGTCTGGAAAGTTCTGTTTGGCGCTGGGGCCATCCATGGAAGGGCAGAGAAAGTGGGGAAGTCAATAGTGCTCCCTTAGCTCAAGAATTCATGGCAAAACTCTCTTTGGTCCCTCTAGCCCTGAATGCAGCAGCTTGCTCCCCTCACCCCATCTCTTGCCTGTCCAGTGCTCCTTTCTGCAAGTCCACCTAACTGTGCCACCTCCTCCCTGAAGTCTTTCTTCACACCCACAGTAGGATAAGCTCTTGCACCCTTTATGGTACAACTTGCAGATACGTTCACTCTGGGGCTACCGGTTTCTCATAAATTGGAATAGTATGGGACATACTTCTAAGTCATATTTGGCATAGGACCTGGAACATCCAGAGGAGTCTATCATTCACTGGTGAGTGTGGAGCTGAATGGGCCTTGCCCAAGACCCTGGGCTGTGCTCTTCAGGTGCATGGGACCCTCCTTGGATGCTCACTTCCAGCTCCTGTTGGCAGCTGGCAGCATAGACAGAGCATCCTTGGGGCAGGTCACAGCTCCACCCCTGGCCAGCCATGTCACAAGGCCTTTGCCAACGGTTTCAGGCTGGGCTTCCTCCCCTGTAACAAGGCAATAATAATGCAGCTGTTTAGGAGTCGTGAGAATTGAAAGCCAGCTGGATGCATGTGGGCCGTATGGAGAGTGCCAGGCTCTAGGACGCTTGGCAGCTTGCAAGCACCTGGCTGCTCTGCATGCAGGAGCATGTTGGGAGCAACAACCACCAGGCTATCTAATCTTAGCTCTGCAGCAGCCTGGCTATATCCTTACTTCCTCCTCTTCAGAGCAAGGGAGAGTAATCGTGACCCACAAGACTGGGGATGGTGAAACGACTGGTTAGAATTTACGCATCCATGTCCCAGAGATGCTAAGTGACCATACCAGCTCATCACAGGGCAGACATTCCTGGGGCTTCATCCAAGAGTCATCACATAATAACCCACCCCAGATATAGGCCTGGTGACACCTTGGCCTCTGCCTTGCTCAGAAGAGGAAGTCTGTGATGGGAAAGGCAGGGATTGGCTACAGGGCTCTGCTAGATCCCAATCAGAGTCACAGAGGCTCAGAGTGGAGAGGGCTGTCAGAGGTCACCCTGGCCTCACTTGAGCCCAGCACAGATCGGCATTCCCTCTTGGCCACTTTCTGCTTGAATTCTTTTGGTAACAAAGGGGACTCCCTATCTCAGCATTTCTGTAGCCTCTTCCATGGGCTCCAAGATCTAAGATTTAGGAAGCTTTCTTTAGAAAGCCCAATGTAGAGGACTGGAGTTGTGGCTCAGTGGTAGGGGGCTTGCCTAGCATACTTGAGGCACTGAGTTTGATCCTCCTCACCACATAAATGTAAAATAAAGATATTGTGTCCACTTAAAAAGCTAAAAAGTAAATATGCTAAAAAATTCCCAACGTATTTCTCTGTAACTTTCTGGGTCTGCCATGGGGACCAACATGGCCACCTAAGCTATGAGAAAGCCGCTCATCTTCTTTCCCAGTTTTTTTCATTCTGAGATGCCTCAAATCCCTCAAAGAGTTCTCACAAGATGTACTCTTCAGGTCCTTCACCTTTCTTGCCCCAAAGCCTTTCTAGCGGGTTGAAGAGGATCCTTCAGAACTGGGCCCAAGCACAGAAGTGCCACGACCTAACAGAAGGAGCTGGCCCTCGTCCTACATCCCAGACTCAGGGCCTTCAGCCAGCAGCAGGCACTGAGCCTTCTCCCACTTCCCACCATGAGCAGGGCAGAAGTTGATGCTATTGCAGGAGAAATACAAGAATTCCCAGCCCAGTCTGGCCATTTGAGGATCTCAGGTGTCCTTTGCCACCAAGAATTGGGACAATGCTCCTGATCTGCGACACTACAAAGCTTACTGAACCTCACTTCCAAAGCCTTGTGAGGGGCTGACTCTCTGCCCACATCTGACACTTTCACTCTGGTCTGCTAAGTTCCTTTAAGAGATGGCCAGTAGGGTACTTGGAAAACTGGTCCTTTTTCTCTTTCAGCATGGGCAGGCTGCTGCAATGGTGTTTGGGCAATGGCAAAGGGTTGCAGGGGAGCATTGGTTGGGAAACAGACAGTGCTGGGAGTGAGTGGGGTGGGGTCTTGGTTTGCCAAAGACTCCAGGTGTCAGGGAAGGAGGGATAGGTGGGAACAGGTGCCAAGGACAGGACAGATCCCAACGAGGATGCAACTGTCCAGCCCTGCTCAGGCCAGGGAAGTAGCAGGAATGGTTAACACTGCCATCTGTCTGTCATCATCTATCTCTCTAGCATAAGGAAATGACACATACCTGCCATGCTTATAGAGAGCTGCCTATGAATCACACCCCAGAAGTGGAGTGGGAGAAGGTTGCCTCAGGGAAGGGCTGGAGAGGAGAGGGGAGAGGGAGACACACGTGGCACAGGATCCTGGCCTTGCCAGAGGCTCTGACTTCAACTCAAGGCCCTGCCTCCAGGATGACAAACTGGGTCAGCAAAATGATCAGAGGCTCAGGGCCAGACCTGGATTAGGACAGGCTGCTGGGGATTTTTCAGCAATTTGTATGCATAAAAGGAAGTTCCAAGTGAGATCCAGGCTTCCCCTCCCATCATGCAGACCTGGCCAGGTTAGGAAGCCATAAAAACACTTGGCACGGGCCTTCAGAGAACACAGATTGCATTCTCTTGACACAATGGGGAGGGTGAGGCAGCAGGGGGCTGTCAAGCTCCAGGCCAGTCAATCCAGGTGCCAGGCCCAGGGAGGAGGTAACCCTGGGAGCCCTGGAAATGCAGGGTGCTGAGATAGAGGGTCCTTCCAGCCTTTGTATACCCTCCCAATTTTACAGAGAAGGTGGGTGCCCATGAACCCCACTCATGGTTCCATCACAGTCAGAGGGTGAGATCTGCCCCTCCCAGTCCAAGACTCTCCTGCCTCTAAAATCTCAAACCCTGCCTGACCTTTCCTTCATCACCTCCCTGACAATTCAAAGACCAAGACATTGTATTTAGAGAATAACTATGATTCCTTCTTCCTGATATCATATGGAAGAAGAAATCCTGAAATCTAGACCCATAGGACAAGGGAAATGGAGTCTTAACCACCACACCCCACTCCGTTGTCAAGGTTTGACAGGTTCAGCGCCCACAGAGTTTGCTCATGCTTCTGTTTCTTAACCCAGTGTGAGCTGTGTCATTGCTTCACAGAATTTGGGCTTTGTGTTGGGCCAGGCCTGCCCCCTCACTGACCCTGCCCCTCGGGACTTAATCACCCTGGGTTTCTTGTACCTGATCAGGGAGCAGGTTAGCTCCCAGGTAAAGGTGGGAGAGCTGGGAGGAGGAAGGGCCCTGTAGCTTGGCCCTCCTTAGCTGTGCTGGCCTCTGTGACCTCTCCCTGCCTCTTTCCTGACCTCTGGCCAGACCAGGCCTACCTGACAGCAGGTACTGTCTTGGAAGCATTTCCAGAGCTGCAGAGTTATATTTATTTAGGCTGTTGGAGTCAACTCTGTGTGCCCCTCCAGTTGAGGGGTTCTGGGAGGGTGGGGAGGATTCTGTCTCTTGCCTCATCACAGTAGCCCTAGGATATAGTTCCCTCAGTGACATTTGCTGCCTGAATAAATGAAGTGAACTTCCACCCATGGCATGTGGACATGTGTGGGTTACAGTGGCTTCGACAGATGGACCTTATGCAGACTGGGCCTCTCCCCTCCAAATGCATAGATGCTCAGGGTGGGGGGCAGATATAACAAAAAAGCCTTAGTCACAACCAAGTGGCACCAAGGAAATCTCCAGGTATCTGAAATGACACTCAAATTCAGTGGGTGGGTGATAAAGCTCGGGAGGCCCAAGTGGTATCAGAGGATCATCCCCAGGAAATGGGCCTAGGATTCATGTTCATGTAGAATGGTGATATCAGACTTCAGATCCCTGTGAGGCAGGGACAGAACACAGAGAACAAACAGCTGCCCTAACTCAAAGACGGGCTCTAGACACACTGATTGCCAGTTCCCCACACACGGGGAAGCCTGACCTCTGGCCAGGCCTCAGTTAAAAAAGAAAGAAAAAAAATAATAACCAAAGTCTGTGCTATTCTACTTAGTGCAGTGGGAATTCAAACCCAAGTAATTAAAACAGAAACAAATCCATAAATGGTGACAAATGATTCAGGCAGAGGAACAAGGAACACTCTGCAGGACATTTCCACAATCAAAAGTACGTGAAAAGTTCACTCCCTTCCTGGTTCACAATTATGATCCACACGCATCCTCTGCCAACCTTGAGGAAGGGACAGGGGACACAAGCCAGAGTTGAAAATCAAGAATTGCAGTGAGCAGAGCCATTGAGGACTAAAAATCAGTAGAGGATCTGGAGGGCAGCTGAGAGGTAGAACACTTGCTAAACTGAAATGAGAATGTTAAAAGGAAGGCGACACTCAAACGCTAGTTGACAATAGCTTAGAAGAAAGGGGCATAAAGGCTAGAGTCAAGGTGTCACCAAGCCATTCCACCTTGAGGAGGAGGAGAATGCAACTATCCCATGTTTAGACTTTCAATTCAAGTCCATGTTCAAAATCATAAAACCACCAAGAGAGTAGAACCAATAAAGGAGGAAATAATAACAATCGATCCAATAAAGGCAAGAGCATGGGAAGGTCTAATATAAGACACAGCTAATTGAAAAATGTGAAATAATACAGTAGAAATGTACTAAATATATGAGAAGTTGTCTTGGTCTATGCTGTGCTGCTATAATAAAACACCTAAGTCTGGGAAATTTATAAAAAAACAGATTTGTTCTCTTGGTTCTGGAGGCTGGGAAGTCCAAAGTCAAGGGCGCACACTTCATGTGGGAGAAGGCAGAGGGCAAGTTGGCAAGCTGCATGGGAGCAGCTACTTGAAGCCTCTTTTGAAAAGGCCTTAACCAGGGAATAAACCTCATAACCCAATGCCTCTTAAATGCACCATCTCTTAGTACTGCCACATTAGTGACAAGTGTATTATAAAGGAGATAGGGAAAGTTCCACTGTTCTGGGTATGGAGGAAACTCATCAGTCAGCTCCTCTGAGACAAATCCTGGTGCCTCCCCAAATCTCAGCATGCTTGTCCACTGAGGTTGGGCATGTGAAACTGTCTGTCCTAGAACTGTAGGCTTCTCTGGTCTTGATGGCTCCCAGGTCAGGGGTGGGAGCTGGTTAGGAGAACCCTTTCACAGAATTCCAGACAACAAGGAGGACCTGAGCCAGGGTGGGAATGGTGGAATTAGAAAAAAAAATTAAAAAACAATGAATACAAAAGATGCTTGGAAATATTCCCATGATGTGGAGACTACATGGCTTTGGGATTCCGAGGGAGTCATGGATTCTAACAGTGGGTACTTGGGAGACACTCATGGATAGGACTGCAGGGGAAGCTATTGGGGCATGTCTGATGCAGGTTGTAGACCTGAGCCTGCAGCGAGGGAGGGACATCTAAACAGAAAGCCCAGTGGCTAGGGAATGTTTGCTCAGAATCATCATTTTCCTTACACTTTCTCTGCCTAGTGATGCAGGCACCCTCCTCTCCCCACCAGGGCCTGCAACTTTGACAGCAGAGTGGATAGAAGGAAAAATGTTGCTTCTCCATGATGTAGGTCATTATCACATCTACAGGGAGCCATGGTAGTGTATTTTAGAGCATCAATATAAAATCATAGCATTCCTGACAGGTTTTCTAAAGGATAGGGGACAGGTGGAAATGTGTGACCTGTCACCTTCAAACCTTGTGGCTATACTGGACAGACCTAAGGAGACCTGAAGGCAGACCTAGTCATCTTGGGAGTTTCTCAAGGTCTCTATATTTTAAAAAACCCTATACTACTATGCTTCTTGGAGCTAGGTTTGGAGTTACAAAGAAGTTCTGAAGAATTGAACAACTACTGAAAACAATCTGAAATCTCCCTGAATTAGGTCCAGTAGAGATGAAGTTGTAGTTAACCCACATGGCCACATAGGGGCAGCACACACTTCATGAAGTGGTCCCATTGGCTTTGGTCTTAGTCCCACTGCACCATCTACCCTCCCACAGACTCTCAGAGCCTCACTCAGGGATCTAACTTTCTCAGCACCTGGCCTTCAACCCTCATTCTTGTATGCTAGGATAGGAGGGCCATCTACCTCCTGATGCCCTCTGGAGTCTCTGAGCTGTGTTGTCACTTACCACCTCAACGTCCCAGCACCTTCCTTCATACAGAATTTGTTTTGTTTTAAACATTTCTCTGATAAGCATAACAACTAAAATGTTAACATGATTCTACTGTGCCTTTGTTAAAAGAAACGCTTGGTAAATATTCAAGAGGTGAATATTTCTGAGAAATATCTTGTGAAAAGTTGATTATAAATCCACACAGATGGACATAAAAGAATCAAGGTAGTATAAGTATATGACACATATATTTCATGTTTGCCAATCCACACTACACACACACACACACACACACACACACACACACACAGATATATATATATATATATATATATATATATATATATGTATGTATGTATTTAATTCATTAAAATGTAATAGCATGTATGCCAATTTAAATTCATAAGGGGATATATATCCTTCACATATGTACCCCAATACACTGCGATAACTGAAAATTCAACCATGTGAGGATAAGTAGTCAGAGTCTAGTAGGTTATGGGTTTGTGTCAGAGATTCAATATTTCAAATGGCAAAACAGAAAATGTGTCTAATATATATGGGAACACGTTGCACATATAAATCTTCCACTGTCATCCACCACAATGCCTTGACATTACTATCACCCCAAATAAGACACAATGAGAGGAGAAGAGGACAAAAATCCGTGAATAAATATCTGTAATTGAAAATTCTGAGGAGCTCACAAACTTGGGTGTGGCAGAAGAGATCCCAAAAGTAGGGGACAGGGTAAACATTCCCCAAACATGGGAGCTTTGCTGGACTAATGACTTCTTGACTATCTGCCTCTGACATTTGTGCACTAGAAATATAGCTTTGTGCTTTAGCTTTCTTTTCAGTGAGACCATCAAAGCTTGGTCTGAGTCTATGTGAGCAGGAGGATATGGGTTCATATTTTCCAATATGAACAGGAGAAAGTAGAGCTGAATCCTCTCTTTGTAGGTAACTGTGGCGGTTCAGGTATGAATATGTCTCCCTGGGTGGACTGTGAAGCCTTTGCCTCGCCCTCCAGTTTTAAAGGCATTTCTTGCAGCTTCCCTGGAAAATTGGTGTTTGTTTTTGAAATACATAGAGGTCAACCGGGACACAGTGCTGGAGGGAGCTCTGTCACGTGGGGTGAGTCAGGGTCTGAAAGAAAAAACAGAAAATGGGCTGCTATCCCATACATCTTTCCCACTTGAGCATAGCAACTTGATTCTGAGCATTGCACCAAATCCTCTCCTCACAACAACATGCCTTTATATTTTAGGGTCTGCTGGCTGCACCTTGCCAGTCACATGTCATTTGGAAGCCAATGACAGAACCACAGGGGCCCACAACAGATGTTGGATCACACACCTGCACTCCATTGCTCCAGGCCCAGTTCCCTGCTGGCTCCTACTCACTGGCATCTCTGTTCTTCACCATGGTCATGAATTCCACTCAGTCAAAACCGGCACTCGCTGGTTCAATAATGATGAACAACAGAAAATCTAAAGGTTCTCCAGGGATTTCTGCTCATGGGATTCTCAAAAACTTCATGATATTGGCCTAGCCATATTTCAAGAATGAAGAAGTTGGCACTGTGGGCTTTGATTCATTCAGGAGCCATTAACTGTTGAGGAATCTGCTTTCAGTAAAAGCTCTGGAGATCGCATACAGGCAAGACATTTCAAGGAGTGGCGAAAGGTCACAGGAATCGAGGCCTATTGGGTTATAAAATATGAGGTTCATGTGAGTTTTGGCTCTCAACTATAGCTGAAAATTCTTTAACAGCAAAATGATGTGAAATCCTGGCTAAGATTCCCAGTGCTGTGGAGAAAGCCACCCTCGGCCTAGATCTCAGTTTCCAAAGGCTCCTCTAATGCCTGGCCTTGGAAAATCCCAACTCAATTCATGGCAATAGTTTTCTGAGATCAGTTAGAAAACTCAGTCTAATGGCATCACACCAGAGTTCAAGCTGAGTTGGACCCAGTCATCTTTTCCAACCACCACACAAAAGACCACAATTCTAACAAAAACACTCCAATATGGCCCTCATCTTCTTCCATACAGACACTCATCATAACATTCTGGCTGGGGGTTTGCATAGGGGGAGCAGTCTAAGATGGTGTGCAAAGCAAGCTCTCATACCCATCATATGCCAAATGTCATGGTGGCCTGGACACCCTTCCTGAGTAATAGGATAGATGAAATCAGCCTGTAGTTCATACTGCTCTGCTTCTCAAATTAGAGGCCTCCTTCCTGCCAAGGGTAGATTCTTTATGTGTACTGGACTCATTAAAAAACCCAAACACCTGTGTGCTAGTTACTGGAGGGCTTGCAAGAACTCATTTGACCCAGAGGATCCCTGTTCATATTTCATAGGGGTCAGGAGCCTGACCAGAGAAAGGCAAGAGACTTCATGCAATATTACACTTCTTTTTCACCCTTTTAGATTAGGATGGACACATGGGATTTTTGTTGAGTTTCCTGGGGTGCTGAGAATGTAATTCACACCACACACAGGGCCAAGAGTCTGATTCAGACACAGCTTTTACAAACCACTTTACCTCAAAGGCACAGATTAGGCCTCTTCATTTCCATTTGAAACTGTTTTCTTGAGGATTATCAAAGGAGTGCCCCAAGGCAAACACCTCCCTGATATTCTCAGGAACAGAACAATAGGGAAGAAAAAGCATGGAGAAAAACTTGGCTTTAATTGAACACTGTGGCACTGACAGCTCCTAATCATGCAACTTGGGTTGCTATCTATGCAAGCAGGGATTCTCCACAGAGATCCTTACCAGTCATGCTAATTTTTGAGTTTTCTGAGATGCTTGGCATTCCCTTCAGCAATCCAGTCCATGGCCATGTCACAGAGCTTGAAGGTGGTACACATCTTGGACAGAAAACCACAAACCCCTTCAGAGAATGACCAAAATTCTGTTAGAATACAGGAACTTAGGATCTTGGTAGGTGTTGTCCATCTACAAGGCAAGCAGCAGTCCATTCATAAATTGGCCATGAGGAGTCCTGCAAAGATTTCCACTAGACAGGACACATTCACGGCTGCATTCTTCTCTCTACTCTCTTTAAACACAAACCCAGTGCAATCCACTGACATAGAAAGACTCCCTATTCAACAGTCCATTTCAAACCACCACCAACAACAACAGAGAAACGTTTTTCCTTCATGTTCAAACCACCACCAACAACAACAGAGAAACGTTTTTCCTTCATGTTCTCAGAATATGAGACAAAATGACAAATTGAAACACACATCCACTAAGACACACAAACCGCACCTGTATTTGGTCTGCATCTATCCACTCTGTCCTCTGATTGGTGCCTGAAAATATGTTCCCCAGCAGTGGCCTATCCTGTCTCAGCTCTGGTCTCCTTGGCCATCTCTGTGTAGTTGTCAGGAGCCAGCAATGAGCCAACACTTCTTTCTCAGGAAAGGCCCCTATTCAGACCATTCAAGGCATTTGGCTATCCACACATCACTAGGTGCCAAGAAAGGATGACTCTTGGCTTGGAACAGACAAACAAGTGAGCCCACTGAGACTGCAACTGCCTCTGGGTGCCTCGCCTCCTGGATCCCAAGTTCAGAGAGTTCCATCACCAAGGAAGTGAGGTGAGGTCACTTCCTTCAGGGAAGTGAATGAGGTCACTGCCTTGGCAACCACTATGTCCTAACAGTTGTTTCCAAGGGTCCTATGAGATGCAGGGTGCCCCACCTTTCTGTGACATTTTCAGAAGACATAAAGCTCTATATATTCTAGGAGCCCTTGATCAACAATTCACACAGGCCTGATTGTGTCCATCTTCCCTGCATTGAGAAGAGAGAGGCTGATTCAGCCACATCCCTTCATCCTGACTGGGTTGTTGGCCATGGAAGATGACTTTAGACCTCACAGGTCCTACCAAGCTGCCTACACTTGCTCCAGGGATCATTCCTGCATCTACCTTTGAGCTTCTCAGCAGCTGTAGGATTCCCTACATACCTGTATGGCAAGATCAACTCAGGACCTGCTGTTATGTGAAAATAGATAGAGGGAACAGAGTATGGTTAAGGGTCATATCATGTTTGATTTGGGTGTTTTCAAAAACACATGAAATCTGGTATTCACATACAAACGTTCATTCCAAGTAGTCATACATCTAGTGGTAATATTGGTGTTACTATTTACAACAAATTGTGTTTGAGTTTTACTTCCAAAATGATGGTGGAATTCAAAAGTAATGTGTCATAAAGGAAATCTCATGAAAAAGCATGTAAAGCAATATGGAGATACACATGGGTTCTGAAACAGGGAGTAAATGAAAGTGAATCATATGCATATCAATTTGTGAATTGTGGATAAAAAGATATGATATGATAATAAGATGTATCATATCTGAAGAAATAGGAATATAACAATTTTGAATGAAAATTTACTTCAAAATACACATCATGTCTTATATGAATATACTTTCATAGATGTTAAACTGGGTCACTTACTGTAGAAATATTAGGGTTAGTACTCAATATTCTCTGAAGTTCATTTTTAGTAATCAGAAATGAATATATATATATGTCAAAAAAATGAATATTTCTGCGAAATATCTTGTGAAAAGTTCATTATAAATCCACATAGATGGACATGAAAGAATCAAGGAAGTATAAGTACATGACACATATATTTCATGTTTGCCAATCCAAACTACATATATATATATATATATATATATATATATATATGTAATATATATATATAATATATAATATATATTTATAATATATATTTTCATACATTCAAATGTAATAGTATGTATGCCAATCGAAATTCATAAGGGGATTTGTATCCTTCAATATGTACCCAAAATATTCATTTTCCTCTACATTGTTTCATGTATAAACGTGTTGAAGTATAAAGCACACCACAGGTTGAATTTTCAGTTACCGCAATGTGTTCGGGGGCAGTGATCAGGGATATTTTCAACAGGGGGATGGTTGAATACACTATCCTAGAAAGAAACAAGTGTATACTCACCATAGGATTGAAATTTGAAAACAATAGGCAAGGCAGACGTAGATGATTTTAGTAATCCATGCTGTTATTAAAATTAGGCTTCGGTAGAATCATAAGATAAGTGTGAATTTTGCATTTTGTGTCCAGAAGATGATGTGATGAAAAGAATACATGGAGCAGGTGACATGCGTATCCTCCCCCCTCCTCCTCTTCCTCCTCCTCCTCCTCCTCCTCCCCTCCTCCCCCTCCTCCTCCCCTCCTCCTCCTCCTGCTGCTCCTCCTCCTCCTCCTCTTCTTCTTCTTCTTCTCCTCCTCCTCCTCCTCCTCCTCCTCCTCTTCCTCCTCCTCCTCCTCCTCCCCTCCTCCTCCTCCTCCCCTCCTCCCCCTCCTCCTCCTCCTCCTCCTCCACTTCTTCCTCTTCTTCTTCTTCTCCTTCTCCTCCTCCTCCTCTTCCTCCTCCTCCTCCTCCCCTCCTCCTCCTCCTCCTCCTCCTCCTCCCCTCCTCCTCCCCTCCTTCTCCTCCTCCTCTCTCTGCTCCTCCTCCTCCTCTTGTTCTTCTTCTTCTTCTTCTTCTTCTTCTTCTTCTTCTTCTTCTTCTTCTTCTTCTAAGAGAACTCTCAAAATTAGTTAATTGGTGTCATTAAGAACCCTTGCTTGAAGGGTGGGTGTGTTGGTGCACACAAGTAATCTCAGCTATTTAGGAAGCTGAGGCTAGAGGATACAAGTTCAAGGTCAACCTGGGCAACTTAACTTGACCCTGTCTTAAAATAAAATTTAAAAAGGGCTGGAGATGCAGCTCAGAGGTAGAGTACTTGCCTGGGTTCCATCCCCAGTACCACAAATAAGCAATAAACCCCAACAGACTCTTGTTTAAAATAAAGCATTCCAAAGACATAAGACTTAGACCCAGGAAATAATCCCAGCTAGTCTCACACCAACTCAGAATTGTTCAGGTTTTAAAATAGGTATTTGAGTGAAAGTTAAGATTTCAATCAATTCTTACTAAGGAAGGCAATATATATCCCAATTTGGCTATTTAAGAAGGGAGATAATGATATGAACATCAACATTTTAATTATTTCTAAGTAAAAATACTCCACTAACACTCCGTTATTTCTAAGTAAAAAGACTCTAATATAGTTTGTGGCAAATAAATAACAATTCAGATACATAAAAAAAGAACCTTTTCAACTTTCATGGAGTAATTAAGAGGCCAGAGTTTCAGATTTTAATTCCAACTTTGCCAATAACTAACTACTGGCCTTAAATGGGTCACTCAATTTAACCAGTCTTAGTTTCTTAACTCCTTTAAAATAGAGATTAATTACTCCCAACTCTGATATTCTGTATTTCTTTCTATGATCATTGCTTGATTCTCCAATGAATGAATTATTCATCAATTGGAATAGAAAAGTTCAATAAACATTGCTTTGTTCCTTGAATAAATTCTAGGCAGCAGATATTTATGGGAGCTGAGAAATGGATGAACTATTATCAAAATATATATATTTGTTTTAGATGGGAGAGTTCCCAGTTTGAAATTTTTGTATGATTGGAAAATGACTTAGCAAACCCAAGCCAGAGTGTCTATCTGCGAATTTCTAGGTCATAGTATGAAAATTTCCATTGGAAACTGAGCAGTTCTTAAGTTGAAAAACAAAACAAAACAAAGCAAAACAAAACAGACCTTGAGTCCTAGTTACCACAAATGTAGCCACATTCACCAGCTGCAGGATGAAAGGTGTTGCCCCAGAGCTCAGATGTGCTGCAGTACAGCAGCCCTGGGCACCTGGGCACAGTGCTGCCTGGTAACCCCAGGCATGTCCTTTGTCTCATCATTGGGTGCATCTTGAATGACAGCAAAGGGCTAAAAGCCTGAGAAAACCGAGACTGAACTTTCTTTTTTGGGAAAACTAAGTACCAACTCAACCAGATTGGATATTTATGTTTCTTTCCTGCCACCCAGCAGGCAATAAAGACATATTAAGTGATAGTCAAAATCAAGGGTTTGCATTTCTAAGTGTTTTATACATTCAAATTGTAGTGTGTATAAAATTTGTGTCCTTGTTATAAAATGATATTCTGTTGTAGGTAATATAGAGACTGTATTTTATAGACTGAAACAGTCCCTAAATTCAATTTTCGAGTCTTAGTGAAGAGGCAGTTTTTATTGCACATTTTATCCTATTTGTCACTATAGGTCCTTTGTCTCCAGGCATATCAATCTGGGTACTATTCCTAAGAATTAGTACAACTTTTTGGAGTTAATAAAACTGTGTTCCCACTGGTTTCCATTGCTGTTTTGTGCACAGTTCCCCACTGAGTATTTGATGAATTTTTACTCCTTGGGGGCACCAATTTTTGTGTGCATATGCTGAGGATCCACATCTTGTCACAGGGAGGAAGATGATTTCCTCTGATATCATTCCCCTGGCACCTGTGGAACTTATCACAGCCCTTTATTTGCCTGTTTCTGTTATGCTGGCAAGAGTCCAGAGCACCGGGAAAGAAAAGGTTGTGCTTTTACAGAGAACATTTTATTCCCTCTTGAGAAAAGGGAACATGACTCCATGTCAGGAAGGAAAATTCTTCATACAGATAAAGAGAATGAACATCTGCCTCCCTCTTTTAATTGTTAAAACAAATTTAATGGTACTTTTGTGTTTTTATTTTCTTGAGGAGTTCAAATTGTTTTAGGAAATCTCTTTTCTTTCTTGCTTTCTTTTTTGGTATCTGGGATTGAACCCAGGGGTGCTTAACCACTGATCCACATCCCCAGCCCTTTTTCTACTTTTTTGAGACAGGGTCTTGCTAAGCAGTTAAAGGTCTAAGTTACTGAGACTGGCTTAGAACTTGGGATCCTCCTGACTCAGCTTCCCAGGTCACTGGGATTATAGGTATGTGCTACCACACCCAACTGGAAATCTGATTTCTTCAAATCAGACCAGTTCCCATTTTGGGTGAAGAGAGATTATTTTTTTCTCTCCTCCCAGAACTGAGTGGTGCAAAGGGATGAGATGGTGAGGGCAGATAGGAAGCAGGTTGTTGGAGGAAAGGTTTCTGAAGTAAAGGTTTCAGGTGGGATGCAAACTGGACTTTTTCTCTGCAGGGGGCCCGAGAGAGGAATGAGAGTTATCAAAGACTGATCAGGTGAAGTATCTGATCTATTGTATGCGAATCTTGCTATTAAATCATCACAAATTCACATCCTTTGAAAGGGACTAGGGCAAATCCTCAGTTTACCATCATCATATTTATCCTTCCTCATCTGGAAATCTGAACTTCTTTATGAAAACTATACATCTCCAAATGTAAGGACTGTTCTATTTTATTTTCTAAAAAAATTATTTTTTTAATTACCCAGAGCACTGGATATGTGCCTAGTTACACTATAGGTGCTTAATAAATACTTTATAAATTAACTGATCCACTTCTTGTAGATAGAGGTGCACTGATTCCAATTTTGCAGTTCATACAAGCTCCAGGAAAAACTCTGCCCACCAGATGAGGGGCAATATAATTTTTTGGCTTAACATCTCCATGATGAAAACACAGATTTATTTATAATCAAAGCAGAGAACAATTTGTTTGTTCTTTGTTTTCTCTAGACTGTTAGTCCAGATGCTCATAGTGCAGAGACTTGCCCTCTGATATCCATTCTCCATATTTATATTCTTTAGTAATTCAACTCCAACTTTTTTGTGTTTGTTTGCAGGACTCATGTCATACCATTATACACATTACAATCCCTAGCTTCCCTTATGATTAGATGTGGCCACATGATTCAGTTCATGTAAGTGGAAGTGTAACTTTTGGATAGTGTTCTGAATGGGAGGGGAAAAGTCTTTCTTCTCTTCTTTTTTTTTAATTTTATTGCCTGGAATGTGAATGTAATGGCTGGAGCTCCAACAGCTGTCATGGACCATTCTTTTTTGGAAACCATGCATGCAGAACAAGGTAGAAGAAGCTGAACATCCTGACACCATGGAGTTTCCATATTATCTCTGGTTTCCTGGTCTCCCTGCCTACGGACTTCTTCATTATAGGGATCTAAATATTTTGTTAATCCAGTTTTGTTTGGGGCTTTAATCTGGTCAGAATCTATTTTAACCAATTCTGTCCTCTGAACCAGCAGTCTGCTTCAGTTATCAACCATGAATATATTGTATAAAACAAGATGTACTTGCTTTATGCATCCCATAAATTCCTGAACCTCTTTTCAGTAAGTTTGAAGGTCTTTAAAATATAATTTTAGTGGTTGTACTTTAAAGAAGCTAAACCAAAAATTGTTCTATAGAGGATTTACCTTCTTTTGTTATGAGAATGTTTTATATGTCAAATCTAGGAACAGAAAAAAAATATTAGTTAAACTGTTAGGAACTGAATAAAATCTATAGTTGGTTATTAGTTTTGTGCCAATATTCCTTTCTTCAGTTTGATAATGGAACCATGGTTATTTAAAATGCTAATGTTGGGGGTAGCTAGTTAAAGGGTATATGGAAACTAGGTACAGTCTTTTATTATGATAAAAATACATGATTAATGGTTTACTATTCAAGATATTTTTAAGTGTACAGTTCTGTAGTATTAAGTACATTCACATTGTTCTACAACGATCACCACCAACCATTTCTTGAAATTTTCTCCTTCCCAAATAGAAAATCTGAACCTATTGGACCCTAACTCCCCAGTCCTTCCCATCCCCCAGACCTTGGCAACTGCCATTTTATGTCCATCTCTGTGAGTGGGACTACACTAGGCACCTCATATAAGTGAAACCATACATCATTTGTCCTTTATGTTGCTGGTTTACTTCTCTTAGTATAAGAGAAATCTTGAAGGTTCAACCATGTTTGTAGCATGTGTGTGTAAGAATTTTCTTTTTAAGGCTGAATAATATTCCCTTGAAAATGCATATTACGTTTTGATTATACATTCATCTCTCAATATGAAATGTATTTACTTATTTATTTTTGTGGTACTGGGGATAGAACCCAGGGACTCAGACATGCTATGTTGATATGAATGTTGAAGGACACAGATAGCATCCTTCCAGAAGACATTCAAGTTCTCATCTCTGGAACCTATGAATGTCACATAATATGTGGCAAAAAAAGGGATTTTGAAGATATAATTGATTTAAGATATTGAGATGGGGCAATCACCCTGGGTTTTTTGGATAGCCTTGCATGCAGTCAGATGAATCCTCATGAGAAGGAGGCCTAGAGAGACTTGAGGCAGGAGAGGAGGAGACATAGATGAGAGTGATATGGATACACGCCAAGGGATGCCCACAGTCCCCAGAAGCAGGAAGAGATGGAAGTGTGCGCTCCCCAAGAGCTTCTGGAGGGAGTGTGACACTTGATGTTGGTCCCTGACTCTGATTTTAGACTTCTGACTTCCAGAAATGTGAGAGAATAAATAAATGTTGTTTTAAGCCACCAATTTTTAAAAAATAATTTGTTATAGCAGCCACAGGAAAATAATATACAATAGAAAAATTAGTTGATGTTTTATTAACATAATACCAACTGTTCAGCTGATGAGATATAATTTACATAGACATATGATGCTTAAGACTAATTTTTCTTTATCTTATTTAGAATCATTGAATTAATACTCCTCAGAATGTCTGTGCTTGTTATAATAGTCTTAACGTATATTTTTCCTGACTTGAAAAATGATACATGTTAGATGTAGAAAACTTAAAAAATATGAAAAAGTATGAAGAATTAAATAAAACATCACCTATAATTTTAGCATCCTGTTCAGACAACACTTTTATACACTTCAGTCAAGTCTTTGTTTTTGATATACAAACTACATTTTTATCTTATGTATATAGTATTTATTTGTCTTTCCTCCATCAAATCCTGGACTAACCACTTTTCCCAGACTGCCTCGGGAGGTATAGGAAAAGGAATGAGCATCAAAGGCAAGATAAGGGAGAAAGAAAGTGAGGCAGAGACAAACTGCATTTAAATTAACAGCCCAAATTCAGCTTGTGTTTAAAATGCATTTATGGATAAAATGATATTTTATATATGAAATTATTGCCCATGAACTTTTGTGGGTATAGTGAACTGGATCAGCTGAATTCTGTATATGATGACTAAACTCACATGATGAAGAAAAATGTTAATTATTCCTTGTTTTCTGTCTCTAAAAATTTGTATTTTAGGTTAATTTGTGACAGAATTGTGATATCATGGTATATAATTACACATTTTTAAGGTTTTTTAAAGAGAGAATTTTTAATATTAATTTTTAGTTTTCAGTGGACACAACATCTTTCTTTGTATGCGGTGCTGAGGATCGAACCTGGGCTGCACACATGTCAGGCGAGCGTGCTACCACTTGAGCCACATCCCAAGCCCACATTTTTAAGTATTACTATTCTGTTTTTTCACATATCAGAATCCCTTTTCCATATTATTGGTACTTTTTCCTGAACATGATTTGAAAAGGTCATGTAATATTCTGATCTATATTTTAGCCAGTTCTCACATTTCAATTTTTTATTTAAATCATTTCCCACTTCTCATTGTTATAATCAATACTCTGGAGAATATCCTTGCACATAATGATTGTGAGTACATTCTGAAGTTTTTTTGTGAATTGTTCATTCTATGTAGTTCATCAATTTTTCTCTTAAGGGACTTATGGGTTTTTTTTTCTCTTTTCCTCTTTTCTTGCAGTGTTAGGGATTGAACCCAGAGTCTTGTGCATGCTAGGCAAGTGCTCTGCTATGAACTGTATTCCCACATCAGCCCCATGGTGTTTGGTTTGATTTACTAATTTATATAATGTATAAATATTTTAAATGTCAACATAAACAGATTTTTATCATTAATGTTTGTATAATTGTAGATATACTTGAACAGTATTGTGAACCAAAATGACAATTATATTGTAATAAATCCAGTTCCCTGATTACCTTCAAAAATTAATTTTGGTTTTATGCATGCAAGACAAACCCTACTCTTAGATGGATTAAATTTTTTTACTTAAGAATGATACAAAAACATTAAATAGTTGATAATGTTGACCATCACAACTTTAGTATTTTAGAAAATTTGTGTATTGATCTGCTTACATTACCCATTACCATCATCTTTCTTGGGCAATACTGATTTCTATTATTGAGATGAATGTTTAGGGAAAATTAGAAATGGGAGCTACCTATGCTGGAGATAGTAATTCTGAAATCGCACATATTGTTGGTTTCAAAATGATTCTATTTTCAGTTGAAGAGCAAGGTCTAAAAGAAGAGAAGAAAGCATAAAACTCTTTGCTCTTGAGCCCTTTGAACTGACAATATCTACTGAAAAATATTTTTAAAATATGTGTTACCACGAATAAATACAACAAGGGGTTTGCAGAGTGGAGTGGGGGTTTTTCAAAGGCAATGAAATGTTCAAGAGTTCAGGCAAGTGTTAGATATTTTTCCAAGTGGAGGCTGAGGAGAATAATCGTGGAACTAATAATCTTCATGTGAGGGTAGAAGGAGACCAGGAATTAATCAGATGCTTCACTGGAAAGCAGATTGCAACTCCAGCTGCAGAAGCGGGGGGATGGGGCTATAACTCCAGCTGCTGGAAGACACTAAACTAGACAAGCCTCTTCATTTCATCATGCCAACGTTTTATTTTGTTTGCATATTCAGGTTCTAATTGTGTGTGCTGCTTCAAGAATCTCTTGTTGATAGAGTTCACATTATTTTTTCTTCCTTTTTCAAAGTTAAAAGCTCTAGGGAGACCTCCTCCTCACCCCAGTCTGTGGGCTTTGGTCCCAAGTTCACCCCTGGAATAGTATAAGATTTAAGTATGCCATTTTGGTGCTTCAAAAGATATTATAAACAGTTTTGAATATAGTAATAAAGTTGAAAATGTACAATAAATAACTTTGTAAACTTATGACACTAGTAGAATTGAGAAGAGACACGTGGAGGATTTTTCTTCAGTGCAAGAAATTTAGCAGAGACTATTTTAAGGCTCCAGAATGGATATCCACCTAAAGTGATGTCCATAAAGTTCTTTCAGAAGCAGATGAATAGACTAAATGCTTTCAGAAAATCTTTATGTGATGTAGAGATTTGAAATTCCCCAAAAATATTGAGATGGTGTTCCCAGAAATATGCATGCCTTTATCTCTTTTAAAAGTTTGAATTAAACTATTATTTATAAAGGCCAATTTCAGAAATATGGAACGAAGTCACTTAAAATGATAAACACTGTACTATTTTTACACTTTTTTTGATTGAAGGGGTCATAATTGAACAACCTTTGATCAATTAATCAACACACATTGATTGGGCCTTTTTTTAAGAGGGAGAAAGAGAGGGAGAGAGAGAGAGAGAGAGAGAGAGAGAGAGAGAGAGAGAGAGAAAGGAAAGAGAGAGAGAGAGAGAGAGAGAGAGAGAGAGAGAGAGAATTTTTTTAATATTTATTTTTCAGTTTTCGGTGGACACAACATCTTTATTTTATGTGGTGCTGAGGCTCGAACCCAGTGCCCTGCACATGCCAGGCGAGCGCTTACCGGTTGAGCAACATCCCCAGCCCTGATTTGGCCTTTTTTTAAAAACATATTTTTTAGTTCTTGATAGACCTTTATTTATTTTTATTTATATGTGGTGCTGAGAATCGAACCCAGTGCCTCACACATGCCAGGCAAGTGTGTTACTGCTGAGCCCCAGCCCTCTTTAAAAAAATGCATTGTTATGTGACACATTGCTATGTGACACACTAGAATGCTTCACATTCTAGTAGGGGAAAAATGCTCCTACAGATAATTAAAAATAATAAGAGAAGTGAAATTAATTCACTCACTCATTCACTATTCCATTCCTTCAATATTGAAAACCACTCAGTCTGATTTTGGTTACATAAGCTTAAAGTATAATGGGGGTGGAGAGGGATGAAGCAAATAAACATATAATTAAGAATGGTGATCATTTCTATTAGTGAACACAGCTGGTGCTATGAGTGAGATTAGGAGGAGTTAAGTGAGGCTGGTGGCACGAAAACCTATCTGAGAAAAGTATTTCATCTGAGGACTGATGGCTGATAAGTAATAGACAAAGGGAAAAGGTGCAGAAGATCTGGGAAAGGGAGTAGCTTGTCCTGAAGGCCCTGGTCGGGAATAAGCTTGTCTGGTTCAAGAATCTAAATGAGGGCCAGTGTGGCCCGACCCTGGTGAGTGAGGATGAGATAATGGGGCTGAGGGTGGAGAGAGGCAGACTGAGCTCGCTGGGTCTGAAGGCCACATTATCTTCAGTACGGGGGAGTCTCTGGGGAAGTTTCTACAGAGGACTTACCAGATGGGTGACTGAGAAGATCCTCTGGGCAATAAATATTCCAGGAAGCAAGGGGTACATGAGTAAGGGCAGGGAGGGAAGTGTGACTCTGTGTGTGTGTGTGTGTGTGTGTGTGTGTGTGTGTGTGTGTGTGATGCTTTCATTGAATTATAAACTGTGAGACAGGGAGTGGTGTCAACTGAGTTGGGAGTGTAGGTTAAAGATCTCAGTGGGCCTCAGGGGATGTTTCAGGAGAGCGCACGCCTCGGGAAGTCACTGAATGATTTCTGAGCTGTAATTTATAGTACAAGTTGTAGCCATAGTACAGGAGGTGGCAGTAAACCAGGCTTGAATTAGGATAATGGCACTAAAGGTGGTTTGAAACAGAAAAAATGTAAAGGTAAAATGTAAAATGGCAGCCATTGGTGAGTGATCAGATATGGAAGGTGAGGAAGCAAAAGAAGTCAGGGTTGGAGCTCAGGTTTCTTGGCTGAATGGCTGGGTAGAGAATTCAGTCTGGGATGTGTGTGTGGGGGGAGCATACTGAACTCACATCTGTAGTCCCAGCAGAGTGGAGAAACCATATTTGACACAAAAGGTGAAGAAGACAACTGAATAGTTGTCTAATTTATGCAGGTACTCTTTCAAACACCTTACTTATTTAATCCTCATAACAACACTGTGGGTAGGAATTTCAAATCTCATTAGCACATGAAACCATGAAGTGCATACAGACTTCAGTTCTTTATGTGAAAGGTCATCATTCAAAAATGGGAAAGTAAATATCCCGGAGTTGATGAAGGAGATTATAGTGTGGAGGAAGTGAAGATGCATGCACAAACATGGTCTAATAGCACTAAACTCCAAGTTATATGATTATAGCAATGGGCGGTGAAGACACCTAAATGGGTAAAACAGAAAGATTTGGGAAGTCTTGGAGCGGCAGGTATGAGACCAGGTGGAGAACCCCAGGGGTATGGCAAATGGCAAAAGTAGAGCCTCTGGTTTACCTATTAGAACCACGTAGGGTTTAACTTTCTTCAGAGGAGTTGCATGACATCAGGACAAGTAAACAAAATCTAGACGTGGGTGTCCTTGGTCCTTCAGACTTCCACATGTTCTAGGCAAATATATAATCAGATATTTTTCAGAGAAAATCCCATTCCTTTAGCATGACCCTCTTCAATTTTATTTTATTGGTTATTTTTAGTTCCACATGACAGTAGAATCCATTTTGATATAATTATGCAAGCATGGACTATATCTTATTCTAGTTAGGATCCCAGTCTTGTGGATGTACACAAAGGTGAGATTCACTGTGGTGTATTCATATGTGTACACCAGAAAGTGATGTCAGATTCATTCCACTCTTTCCCTTTCCTATGTCCCCTCCCTTCCCTTCATTCCCCTTTGTCTAATCCACTGAAATTCTATTCTCTCCCACCCCCCTTATTGTGGATCGTCCTCCATATATCAAAGAAAGCATTTGATCTTTGGGTTTTGGGGACTGACTTATTTCACTTAGCATGATAGTTTCCAAATCAATCCATTTAACAGCAAATGTCATAAAGTCATTCTTCTTTATGGCTGAGTAATATTCCATTGGGTACTTATACCACATTTTCCTCATGCACTCATCTGTTGAAGGCACTTAGGTTGTTCCATAACTTGGCTATTGTGATTGTGCTGCCATAAACATTGATGTGGTTGCATGACTGCAGTGGAGCATGCCCTCCTTATTCTTTTAAAGAGCTTCAATTGCTCTCATCTAACACTTCTTGCAATAGAAACTGATCAACAGAGTTGTGCAGTGCAGTGTCCTGGACTAAAAAAATTTATAAGGTAATGTCAAAACTTAGCAGTAATTTATAAACACAGACCCAAGGCCATGGACCATGTGAAAAGTTCCTGCTCAACTACTCTTCTGATGGTGTTGACCTACAGCTGAGGGTGAGAGGTCACCTGCCCAACCAGCATATATACCAAATCTCATCAGCAGACCCACAGCAGCTGACACAAACACGAGGGCTTGACTTCCAAAGATGTCATTGAGGTAGAATGTTGGCACCATAGAGACACTTGGTATCCAAATTGTGAATTTTAACAAGTACATTTTATTTTATACATAATTGATAGCTTATCAGTTCTGGAATGAGTGTTTGTACAAATAAGAATATCAGTGACCTTGGTTTTTAAATGCTGGGATCTTAAAATTTAGGCCAGGATCTCTTGTAAGCTTTGAATCCTGACCTTAGAAAAGTCTATGTCCATCCTACACATTCTGAAGATAAGTAAAATTAAAGGCTAAAATGGGAAAAAGGTTTCTCCAAGGGTTAAGCCCACCTTGATTCCAGGTATTAGCTTGACCTAGATAAATTTGCTGTTTTTGTAGTAAAAACAGTTTGGGTTTCAGCAATTTCATGGGGTGCGACCCAGCAGTACTAAAATCCCTGCCCAAGAGCAGCAGCCAACACTTCTACACAGCTCCAGGGAAAGCTGTTTCACAACTTCCTCTGGCAGCCCCTTCTATTGTCTTGGAATTCATTCTTTCAGGAAATTCTTACTATTGACCTAAATCCCTCTTGAATTAATTAAAGCCATTTTACTTCTCCTGTCCAGAATGAACATTGAAAAGGACAGCTTGTCATTGCTTATTTGAACCCCCTTCATCATTTCCAAGACTGTACTCAAGTGTCCAGTCAGGCTCTTTTTTTTTTCTTTCCTAACTACAAGTTCCACTAGCTTCCCCACAAGGCCTGTTTACTTTCAATTTTTGGATGCTGATAGCAAGAACAGAGCAGGTAAGTGAACTCCAACAGGCACTTAATTTTTCCAAGTCTCAAATTCTCCGTTTGCAAAATGAGGATTTGGAATAAAATCAAATGTTCCTAATGCTCTGAAGATCATTCTTAGTGGATTTCTGGGAAGGGGCACTTTGTGTGTGTATGTGGTTTTTTTTTTTGTGTGTGTGTGTGTATGTCTAGAGAAAGAGAGAGACTGATATCTGCTCTACTATTTTTCTATATAATAATTTTTTTTTCTCGAAAACACACAGGCTGAGTTCTTTCATACCCCACCTTTCCACCTTCCCACTGTCCTTCACCTGAATTCACACACACACACACAAAAAAAAAAAACATAAAGGAAAGACTATAAAGAATCTATTATCAATAATTTAAAATTTTATATTTCAAGAATAATATACTGTGATCAATTTAAATACAAAAATTAAAATTCACCTAATTTTAACTAATAGAGAAGAACATTTATTGACAAAAGGGAAAACTCTTATTATAACCTCCCCAAATGCTGAAAGTGAAAGGGATAATTATTCTATTCATTCTTGATTTTAGAAACCTCAATTAAATAAGACTGGATGGACATTATTTTATGATCTATATTTATGTATCTCTACCAACGAGTGCCATATGACTAATGAGAAACTACTATAAATAGTCCCAATAATATAAAAAATGGGCAGAAATGTCCTGTTTTAATGTTAATAGGACTGAAAGTATGACTTAAATTCTGAAGGATAACAATCAGTTGAAGTACTTTGAGCAGCCAGATGACAGGTCTTAATATCAAGCTATTAAAATTAAGGAAGATACAGACATTGGAACAGAACAGAGACTATAGAAGAATATGGAAATCTGAAAAACCACAAAAGTAAGATTGCAGATCATATATAAAGAGTGGATTACTCAATAAATGGGAACAGGTGGGGTCACCAGATAAACTATAGAATGCCCAGTTAAATTTGATGTTCATAGAAGTAAAAAATAATTTTAATATAACTATTCAAAATAATGCATGGGACATACTTACACTAAAATAGTACTCATTTTTCATCTGAAATTTGAATTGAACTTGACATCTTATATTTTTGTTTCTAAATCTGGCAACCCTAATGTCAGGGCATCATTTGGACAAAAGTAAAAATGGGTGCTTACCTCATTCTCTGTACACAAAAGAGTACTAAATGGATCCTGGTCTTAAACATAAAATGGAAAAACGTAAAATATAAGGGAAACATTGTATGACCTCAGAATAAGAAAGAATTTCCCAAATAAGACTCAGAATTGTAAACTACGTTTTTGGATGTGGACGCTTATAACTATTTGAGAATAACACACTTCTTTTTCTAAAAGAAGAATTAAAGAATTAAAAAAATAAACAAATTTTTGGTAATATTTTATATTATTCAGCTTTCTGTTATTATAACAAAATGCCTAGGATGATCAAATTAAAAAGAGGATAGGTTTATTTTGGCCAACTGATTTGGAAGTTTCAGTCTATGGCCAGTTGGTCCCATTACTTTTGGGTCTGGGATGAGGCAGCACTTCCTGATGGGAGTGTGCAGCTGAGGAGGCTCATTCACTGCATGACTGGAAAGGAAAACAAGGAAGAAGGAGGTCTTACAATCCCCTTCAGGGTCACATGCTCAATAACTAAGATCTCACAGTAGGCCCCCTTTTAAAGGTTTCAGCACCTCTCAATAGCACCATGGACTGGAGACCAAGCCTTTAACTACAGCACACATATAACCATAGAGAATACAATTCAGACTATATCAAGAATTTCTAAAATCAGAAAGATTTAATAAATTGATAAGGTTTAATGATAGACAACCTCAACAACAACAATAACAACAACAACAAAAAGATATGAAAAGGCTTTTTTTAAATTTTATTTTTTGGTACTAGGGATTGAACCTACGGGTACTTTACCACTGAGCTACACCCCCAGATCTTTTTTATTTTTCATTTTGAGACAAGGTCTTGCTAAGTTGCTGAGGGCTTTGCTAATTTGCTGAGACTGGTCTTGAACTTGGAATCTTCCTGCCTTAGTCTCCAGAGTTGCTGAGGGCTTTGCTAATTTGCTGAGACTGGTCTTGAACTTGGAATCTTCCTGCCTTAGTCTCCAGAGTTGCTGGAATTAAAGGCATGCACCACCATGCCTGGCTCAGAACAGGTAATTTCTAAACAGAAGAAACACAAACAGCCAAAAATTGTGAAGGCATTATCAAGTTCATTCCTAATCAGGAAAATGCCAATTTGAGATACCATTCCATACCATCAGATGGCATACAGGGGGAAAACCCAAGAAATTTAGTTGTTATATTTTACAAGGTATACATGTATCAAATTATCACATTGTCTACTTTCAATAAATACCAACTTTATTTGTCAATTAAATATTTTAAAGCTAAACAAACCAGACAATACTATATTTTGGCAAGTATTTGGAATGATGAGAACATAAATATCTTTCTGGTGACTGTCCAAATCATCACAGTCACTTTGGGGAACATTTAACACAACCTGGACAAGTTGAAGACACATACGTATTCTACATATCAGAAGTCCATTCTCACGTGAGTGGAAAACTCTTGAACACATTCATCAGAATACGTGGTCAAGAATTTTCAAGGCAGCCTTACCTGCAATAAAAAAATACAAATGTTCAAGAAGAGCAGATGGAATAAGTCAATTGTGTTGTCTTATTACAAAAGAATACCATATAGTAGGAAAAGTGATAAAAATACAACTATTGCCTATAACATGGATGAATCTCAAAAGCATAATGATGAGAATTAAAAAATCAAACATGTCACAATGTATACACAGCATGATTCCACTTTTATAAAATTCAAAGCCAGACAAAAACAAAATTACACATACATAAACACTGGAATTCAAGAAAATCATTATTACTGCAAAATACAGGGCAGTAGTTACTTCTGGGAGGAACCCACAGGAGTTTCAAAGGAATTGGTGTTTATTTGCTTGGGAATACATAAACTTTTGTTTTATTTTTAAATTATTATTTAAAATGTACATATATGTTATAATATTATTTTTATGTGTAGTATACTTTAAAATACATAAAGAGCGACAGAGGTCAAATTATGCGCTATCTTACTTTTTGGAGATATGATTATTTTTAGAGGACTCCAAAGATTTCAAAAACCCTGAGAGCTCATTAAAGCTGGATAAAAATACACAGGCAACAATAATTGTTTTTGTTTACCAAAAACCCATTTAGAAACTATCACTTCAAGAATTCATAGTTGCCAATATCAATAAAATCCTTAATTTTCCCATGAATAACCTGACAAAGAGTGTGTAACATTTGCATGAACATCACTCATTTGCATGTGAGCATTTGCTACAGGGTGTGAAGTTCTGAATGTGTGCAGAGAAGTACTTGTTGACCTCTAGAAGTCAGCTCTGAACCTTCTGTCTCATCTGTCCTCCGAGCCTAAAGAGGAGGAACACAGATCTGGTTGGTGGGTGCACATGTACTGATTGTCCCTTTTTCTGGAGGGCAGGGCTTTTGAGACTTCATCTTTGTCTACAAGTGCCATGATATCATATAGTGACCCCAAGTCTTTTTCTCCCACTAAGCTTGGCCACTTCTCCATCTTTCCTTGGGCCCTCTCCTGCCTTAGCTGTCTTTACCTTAGATACCATTTTTATGATGGGTAAATGTGTTTTCTCTGTCCATGGATGTCCCTGGGGCCCTCTCCTCTAGTACTGGAGATTATGGCATTCCATCCCCCTGAAATGGCAAGCTTTAGTGTTTAGGGCTTGTCATGGTGGTGAGGGTGAAGGAGGGTGATGAGGGTTGTGGGAGGTGAGGGTGGAGGAGTGTGGTGGGACAAGGATGAATGAGGACTGATGATTTGCTGTAGGCAGAGCATATTATTTGATGCTTGCCACTTGTATATAGCATACAAAAGGAGATCCCCAGTGGGTCCAAATTAGCTTGCTAGAGTCCTGAAGATGATGTAGCTTCAGTTAATAATAAATTGTTTTTCCTTCTTTGATACCTTAAAGAAAAAAAAAAGAGTTAATTCTGCCAAGGCAGAGTTCTCTTCCACTAACATCTCATCCATTTTTTTTCTAGTGATTTTATGTTCCTGAATAGGAAAATGAACAATTGTAAAGATGTTCTCCAAATTAATTAAAAATTAAATGAAATTTTAGTAACTGTGCCAACCAGTTATGTATTTATCTTAATGATCTTACCAAATTGCTTATCTTGGGAAAAAAATGTAAAGTAATGTCCAGAAAGTACAGAGGATACAAGAAAGATAAGGGAATTTCGCTAGAATTTATCAGTTATCTACTCCAAATCCACAATAACTAAAACAGTGGTACTGGCCTAGAGATGGATAATAGGTCAATGAGCACAATAAAAGTCCTAGAAACTACACATTCCTATGTGTATTTAATGTATGATAACAGAGAGCATTTAAGATTAATGACAAATTTAAACAACAAATATCACAATTGGAAGACACTTGGGGAAAAAAACAGTTCGCATAACTACCTACAACTATAGTAAAAAAGAAATTCCAAGTAGTTAGCTGTACAGTCCCTATCAATTGAAGAAGGAAAAGCTAAAATGTATGTACAGTCTTAAAGCAAGGGTGATATTCCTTAGCATATTGCTAATGTCTGACTAGATGAGAGGAAAGATGAACAGATTTGACTTGACACAAATTAAAAACATATGGATGGAAAAACAGGCCAAAAATAAAGGTAAAGGTCCAGAAATAAACTGGAAGACATATTTATAAAGGGAGATAATGACCATAATGTATTCAAGAGATTGAAACAAAACAGAAAAGAAAAAAAGAAAGAAAAATAACCCATGAGGAAAAAAAGGATAAAGTTAATTTTCAGGCAAATCATAGTTTTGGGTAGAGGGGAAGATATGACCACTAGTATATTTATAAACTTCCCCAAGTGTTTCTTATGAACTCTCCACTCTCCATTAAGTGAGACTCACAAGGGAAGAAATTAATTATTCCTTTCATCCTCTTGACAAATGCTTCTCATTTATGTTCAAAGTCTTCAGAAACAGTTGACACATTGTCATGATTTTATAATCTTCATGCTGAAGACTTACCATTTTCTCCTCCCTAGGCTCCAGGTCTGTTAATACCAAATTTCTTGTCAACATTTTGCTTTGAATACCTTGTAATTATTTAAAATATGCAAAGTCCAATTCTTTGTTGACAGGATACTTGACATGAGTTTTCTATAAGTCAAATAAGGGTTCCATGTTATAATTGTTATTTATTGCTACTTAACAAATTACCACAACATTTAGCAGCTTAAAACACAGTTTCTGTGGGTTAGGAATTTGGATACAGCTCAGCTAGGTGCCTGTGCTTCAAGATGGCTCACTCACAAGGCTGAGGTCAAGGGACTGGAGCCGAAGTCTCATTTGAAGGCTAGCCCAGCAGGAGAGCATATGATGGCCTCCAAACTCACTCACATGTTTGTTGGTGGCATTCAGGTCCTCACAGACTGTTGGGCTGAGATTTCCCTCAGTTCTTTGTGAAGTGGGCATCTCTATAAGTCAACTGAACAGCACAGCAGCTGGCTTTCCTCAGAATGAATGAGAGCAGGAAAAGACACCTGAGGTAGAAGATGCAATGTTCTTGTAATCTACTACCAGAACTCATTTCCATCATTTTTGAGTATTCAGTTGATTAGAAGTGAGCAGACAGGTCTATCTGACACTCAAGGTGAGGGTATTCCGTAGGGCACAGATACCAGGAGGTGAGGGCCGTTGGAGACCTTCTTGGAGGCTGCCTATCACAGTGCTGAGGTATTCATATGAACTGGTGACTCAGGCATAATTTGGAGTTAAAGCAGATGAGTTGAGTTGGGCATTACAATGTTCAAAAGCATCTGCCAGAACAGTGCAGAGACAGAAACTCAAGGTCAAGGGTGACAGAGTGGGCACAAGTTGAAATTTAGGGTTCAGAGCAGCTATAAGAAAACAGTTTGTATGTTAAATCTAAACCAACATGAGAACCATAGCTCAGGCAAGCAGAACCCCAGCACAACACAGCTGTGGTTCGACTGATTTCAGAACAGATAAGAAAGGTTTATGGGCAGTGATTGGATGGTGTGGGCCAAGAGATACAAATAGTTCTGATGGAAATTGTGCAGGTGTTATTGTTTATCATAGGGATCTCTGTTCCTCATGAAGGGAATTTTTCAGAGATCTTATATTTATTATCTTTCCTTCTGAACCTAGTTCTTCATCTCAGAGTCTGAGTTTTTGAGAGGGGCATCCTAATTCTCCTTAGGGCTTGATTGGTTCCAAATTCTTTGGCTCTTCTCTCTCTTTCCTTCTCTCTTATTCACTTTATCTCAAATAATTGTTAGGAAAATATATATGAAAGCATCAGCTGTTATCTGTGGAACTCAGGTAGATTATACAATCATTCATTCCATAAACATTAGCTGTGCACCTAGGCAAATATCAGGTTGGATCTGTGCTGACTAGCAGGGTAGCCATAGGCCACATGTGGCTATTGAGTACTTGAAATGTGGCTGGTGTAACTGAAGGACTGAAATTTTAATTATCTTCAAGTTTTAATTATTTTAAGTTACAAAGGGTGCAGTGCAATGCATTTTTCTGTTAAAAAAATCTGTTGAAAACCAAAGCAAATCATTTTGGTAGGGCTACATTTATCATCTACATTTAGATATGCTCTAAGTGTAAAACACACTGGATTTTAAAGACAGTATGAGAAAATAATTTTATACTGATTACATGTTAAAATGATTAATAATTTTGACATATTGTATTAATTAAAATGTATTATTAAAATCATCCATTTCTTTTTACTTTTTAAATGTGGATACTGAACACTCTTTAATTATATACATGAATTATTATATTACTATTGGACAGCATAAGGTTGAAGTGTTATTTAGTTATAGTCTTAAAATTTCTGGGTGCTATAAGGTTTTTATAGTCTGAAAATATCTTTATAATCCCCCCACTCCCTTTAGGATATATTTCCACAGTTGTTAACTTAAATGATATCCATGATGAAAAATTTTGTTTAATGCTGAAAAGAACTTAGAAATAAAATCTTTTTAAATTTTATTTTATCTTTTAGATTTCTGTCTACTTCTTTAGAAATTCTCAATTTACAGCTGAGCATCAACAGGATTTTCTAATACTACTGAGGAGATGTGGTGGCATTTGCTACAGTGTAGAAATTGTGTTTGATGCTTCCTTCTTAACTTGCCAATGAATTTCAAGAATCATATGCTTGAGATTTGAACAAATTACCAGTAGATGGTGACCTTGCAACTTTTCCACAGCTAGGACTTCTAGACTGGCTTGACTTTTCTAAGACTATAAACTTTATGCTACCAAATATTGAAAAATTATATGTTGAATGGTTACAAAATTAAATTCACTTTGTTATTATATGTGATTATTGTCAATATTTTTCATGTGCCACCATGAAATCTGTGGCTTATGAACACACACACAAGTCTCTTTCTTCTTATTTCCCAGTTAAATGATACTTCTCTGTTGCCTTGGCCTCTCATTGATTCTTTGTGAAGACTTTGCTAAGCATCTGGCTCATCTCTGTCTAGTTCTAGGGAAGCCTGGGTAGTTCACCCTGCAAACTCTGTGCCTATCACCATGGTGGTCCCATGGAAGGCTTTCTGGATCTCAACTTATCCTTTTACCAACATCTTCCCTTCACCCTGTTCTCTCCATGGGAACATAGAATCTTTTGGGTTGCTTACTTGAGACTCGGGGGTTGGTCACCTCTCTTCTTTGGCTGTACCTCTGTACCTTCTTATTACTGTTGGTGCTGCCCAATGTTGGCACAGAGAACCCTGCCAGAGGATTCCTCCCAGGAAACCAAATGGGAAGTAAGGTAGGTACACATCTGCCTCAGCCTTCCTAGAAAATATGTGCTAACTCTTCACTGTCAGTCTGTAGCTCAAGTACTGGAGGAAGGACCCCAGGACTCATGTGTCCCATCTCCTCTCACCTTTCCTAACTTTTTCCCTGACTGCTACTCTCTTCACGGCCCCCAGTCCAATCTCTCTCTGGATGGAAGCACTTTGGTTTTGTGTTCCTTTCACTCTGGATGTTATTTTCCTTAAGTCATATGTCTGTCCTTCACAACCCCAGCATTATAGCTAAGCCTTAAAACAGGTGGAGATGGGAAGAAGACTGTTTTACTGCTAAGAGTAGTCAAATCAGTGAAAATTTTAAAAACATCACACATAATCCAAATATACTTTCACATAATTTTCTAAAGTGTGCAAGGAACAGAAATGTCACTTTGATCCCTCTTTGTGTGAAGGAAAGATAAGAATTTATGTCCAAAATAGTATTAAAAGAACTTTTAAACACTTTTTTAGTATTCACATCTGTGTGGTAGCTATAAAATTCTTTCTCTTGGTCAGTAGTATTTTGTAGCCTCTCTGCTGCATGAGGTCACAGCTTGCCCAAAGAATCAAAACCTTTCTTTTCAGTTTAGAAAACTAGATATTCAGCTTATCTAAATGGGCTGTCTCTATCCCCTACAGATATAATTATAATAAGATCTCATTCTCAGCTTTTCCTAAGTTGAAACTAAAATTGCAGTTCAAATATATTTCTACTTCTCAATCACTCTTTCTTCCCAAGACCTTTCTTTTTCTAGGAAAAAGATTGTGGGGCATGAATGAAATATACATGATGGCTCATGATTTAGACTGTGATCTCCCTATAAGATCCTATTTTCTCTGATTCTGTCTTAGTTAATGAATGCACACATGAAAACTTTGACTGAAATCTTCCATCCAGAAAAGTGGTTAAATCCCATAGCATCTACCAAAAATATTAGGGTTAAAATTGTTTTTTTTTCTCACAACATTAAGATATATTTTAAATCAGCAATAGGTTTCTTTCTAAATTTTATTTATTTATTTTACTGATGCCATTATAATTCTACATAATAGTGGGATTTGTTGTTACATATCAGTACATGCACAACACATAATTTGGTCAATTTAGGTGAACAATAGTTTTCTTCCATTTACCAGCATCACAGAATGAAACACGGCAATAGTAATACACAGTGTCTAGAATGAGCACTACTCCGGTTCTGGAATCAGGATAAAAGGATATAGTACAGTCCTGCCATCATTACAATGCATCTTTGAGCAGCTCATTTCATTTCACTGGGCTCCAAATTCCTCTCTCTATAAAATACAGAGTTATGTTAACATTTTTTCTAAGGTTTTTACTTTGATAGATATCTGTGATTCTAATATCTAGAGAAGAAAAGTGACCACATACTAAAAAAATACCCCCCCCCCAAACAGACAAGGAAACATTTCCACCAGCTACCCCCACTTTAACTGTGCCCTTATACATTTCCTGCCAAAACAACAAGGGATACAGACTGTCTGGCAGAGTCACTAGGACAAAGGATTAAAGGAAGAAAAAAGGATCCAGATGTTTCTATTTGGGGTAATTGAATTTTCAGACACATCTAATTCAGATGAGCTGTAGCCATGAACAATTGAGCCAAAGACAAAAAAGTAAATCTTATAATTCCACTGGGTTTTCATGACACCACTTCCCATTCAGTGGTCTAATTGATATTATCCCCTCACATGCCTGTGATGACATGGTAGGAGTCAAGGGGAAGGACACCCTTAATCAAAAGGCAAATTAAAACCTCTGGGCCCCCAGTGGTTTCACAGCAGAATTTATTGCATGCCCAATGAGTATTATTTTAAATGAGATGAGAAAGGGATACAAAAAATAAGGATTATGGTCTTGCAAAATGTTCTCGGTTTAGTTGAAGAAAACATGTGCACAATAAAAAAGCTTTATGAACTTTAAAAAGTCATACGAATAACAAATACCTTCACTTGCACATTAAATGTTTCCTTTAATCCTTCAAGTTTAGACTCATATAAGTTTAATGAATTCAACCAAAACTTGCATCTCCCAGAGAAAATTTAATCTTTATTAAGTCTTTTAAATGTCATGGTAGACTTTCAATTTTAGGAAATAAATAAGAAATCAGAGCCAGAAATAGACAGGGTGAGTATATAATTTATAATTCAAAACTTTTGAGAGTCAAAGGGGTGCTTTAAAAAAAATTTGTTTTAATTAGTTACACATGACAGCAGAGTGCATTTCAACTCATTGTATACAAATGGAGCACAACTTCTCTGGTTGTACATGATGCAGAATCACACCATTTATGCAATCACACATGGACATAGGGTAATAATGTTTGTCCATTCTACCATCTTTCCCACCAAAGGGTCACTTTTAATAATTTTAATTATAACAGGCTTAACCTGAGACTATTTGGGGTGAACTAGGAAATATGGCTGCCCTTTCAATAGGGAAAATAAATTGTCTAAGTTGGCATCATTGATATGAGCTTTACTGAGAGTCAGAATATTGAGGCAAAATGAGAAATGACATTCCATAACCTGCTTAGTTAAATGTTTCAGCCAAACTCCTCTCCTGCCTGGAAAATTTGAGGTGATCTCTGTCATCTACTTTTTTCTGTATCCATTTTCTTAGATAAGCCTTTGACCTCTGTCACCTACTTTTCCCTGTATCCATTTCCTTAGATGAGCTTTGTTTGGAAGGGTGTATATAAAAGTTTAAGGTATGACCGTGTTTAGGAATCGGTTGCTGGTGTTGACAAATGAACTTGAGTGTGATTGACAGTCCTTAGGTATGTCACTAGGCACTATGGGATAAGTTGCCAAATACATCATACAAACAGTGAGTTGAGATTTAGGGAGGGGGAGAGATCATGTTAGGATGGGGAAAGTGATAAGGCATTAAAAGTATTAGAAAAAGTAGTGGGATTCAAGTTGGGTGATGAGGTGGACATTGCAATTTACAGAGTAAATCTTGATGTTTTCCATCTCTATTCCCAGTGAGCAAATGACCAGATATGAAATACACAAACCAAGTAATAACAACAACAATAAAATAAACCTTGAAAATTGTTAGTCATACAAAGTGATACAAGCTCTATTTTATACATCCTTAAGAGAAGGATAAATAGCTCTGTGGAAAACTGGACTAAGTACGTGAAAAGGCAATTAACAAAAGAAAAATGACCAGAATATATTTGAACATTTATTTACTTAGTATGAAAAAAAGTGAAAGATACTTGACGAACAGGTGGAAATAAGTAGAGGTCTAACTCTTTTTTTTTTTTTTAAATCAGCTTTTCCATATGTACCAGTAAGTATATATTCTTTGGTTTCACAGAAATTCTTTGGTTCAGAAATACTACTTTTAGCAATTCATCCTAAGGATTTAATCAGATAATTGTTCAAAGATTTAAGTACATGAAAGAATGTTCGACATAATGGCATTTACATCTAAATGAAAAAGGTAGAACCTACTAGTGCTAATTAATAAAACATGCTCAGTGCATTTTAATAAAAAATAGTAAAAATTACTAATGGATATGTTTATTAGCTTGGTTTATGTTAATAGTTTATAGTAATAGATGTGTATCAAAACATCACATTGTACAACTTGGTTATATACAAGTTTTGTTTGTTTATACCTCATAAAGTTGAAAAATTCACATTTGTATGTAGTCACAGAGAAGGTTAATATGCAACAATATTTTTTGGCATATTTTAAATAAAAAAAAACTGAGCGAAAAATAGCATAATAAGATATATAATGTATAATAAGACTCTTTCTCTATCTGTATATAAATATATAGAAAGAATAACTTGTTGAGATGTTTGCCTAAATATTATCACATTTTAATTTTAGTGGTAATACTAGTCATTTGCATTTGGAGAGGGGGCTAAGCTCGTAAGTTTGTTTTCTTTTTATAATATTATATTTATTTTATATTTTGCTTATATTACATTTAATTTATATTATATTGTTTGAATCTTACTCAGAGAACATGTGTTTTCTTTATAAACAGATTATTCTACTAAAATAATTGAAAGTATTTTGCATTTTAGTATTCAGACCTCTTGCTGATTTGATAAGCCATGTTATGTTCACAGAAACACATTTTCAAGGTTCCTCCTTATAGAAATCTTCAACATAAAATACTGATGTTTATTTAAAGCATGATTTAGTGCAAGAAGTTCTGAGAAGGTCCTTGTCTTTGCATGTATGTCTTGATCCAGGGATCTACTTTTGACTGTCTAGATGAATGGATGTTTAAGCCATTTCCTCCAATATGAAAAAAAATGATGAATTACAGTGAACTCAAGATTATGATACTTCAGGACAACTTGGTGGAACCCATCTGACCTATGCAGATTGTTTACCATGAAAGACCTATGTCTTACTCATCAATCCTAAGGGTAGAATCAATATTCTTTTGTTGATGCTAAAGAACTTATTAATGTCAGGAGAAGTGTCTAGATAGAAGGCCACTCCTCCTCCTTTCTTAAGTAAAGACTCCTAAGCAAGACTGAGCTTTTCAGTAGAAGAGATTTTTTTTTTCTTTAGGGCACAAATAAATGCATGGTTAGGTCCTTCTGCCCATCGTGTAGCATTGCCAAAATAGTTTTGGCTTAAAATGTTCCAAGATGTTATAAACAAGATTGCCCTGGACAAACCACTAAACTCTCCATGAACTATATGTATAAAATAAATGGCTCACAATGAACACTGTTAATTCTGTATTTAATCCTCCCAAATACACTGTATTGGTAGGTAGCTAAATAAGGAAATAGGTTGTATGGTATGGTTATTTACAAAACAGAAGAAAAAATTTAAAAATAATCACTATATTTTACAATCATGAATCTGTGCCCCTATTTTCTGGCAATATTACCTAAGGTAGTCAGTAATTTGCTGAATTCATTGCTAATTTAAGATAGAAAAACACATTGTTTGCCTAAAAAGCAGTCCTTTCTGGTCTTTGTAGTTGCAGTTACAATATTGTTGGTCCAAGTAAGTTTTGTGAGTAAGCCAAGTAATACAAAATAAGACTATTTAAAAAATCAGGATCCACCCACTCTCAAAGATCAGAACTTCAGTCATATGGGAAAATGTTAGAAAAATCATAAATAACAAACAATTTTAGAAACACACACACACACACACACACACACACACACACACACTCACACACCATATTGTCAGGCTCTATATACTCTAAAGCTACAGAAAAAGAATCAATGTTTGGTGAAACCTGAAAATGCATATTTTTAAAACACCAGGGCAGTTCTGAGGGGCAGCCAGTTTGAGAACCATTGCTGTAAGGGAGAGCCATCTGGCCCCACTTGGCCTTCCTGGCAAATAAAAGGCAAGCCCTCCATTGTGGGACTTTTAAGCTAATAAACAGTTGAAACAGTATTGGGTTTGGAACTAACTATATCTTTGAACAAAATGCTCCATAAACCTCCAAGGTTGGGACTAGTCATCATTTTTTTAAAAAATATTTTTCCTTGGAAATGTTTTGCTGTTTTTTCCTTATTATAAAAGTAGTATATGTTTACTATAGAAAATTTGAAAATAAACTAAAAGAGAACAAAGAAGATGAGAAAAATTCCTGTACTTTTATCAACCAGATATCACCATAACAATGCCTATATCTCTTCACTTTTTGTATATAAATGGAAGTATATTATAGTACAGTTTTGTTACATGCTTTCTAAAATCAGCAATATAGGAGAAGAATTTTCCCATGTTAATATTCTTCTATGAAATCATGTTCAAGGGCTACAGGGAATGTATTTCATATTTAATGTTATTGCTTTTCCAGTTTTGAAAATTTTAGGTTTTTAAAAATTTGTTCTAATTGCATTTTGGCACATCATACATAAATGGAGTACAACTTCTCATTCTTCTGGTTGTACACAATGAAGATTTTAACTTTTTGATTTATGATTCAAACAATCCTGCAATTTGACTCTCCTTTGACTATAAATTTTGAATATTTTCTTAGGAGTGCTAGAGGTGGGGTTGTGAGTTAAAAATAAATATTTTTTATCATTTTATGCATATTGCTTAATTATACCTTGGAAATATACTAATTTATATTTCAACCCAAATTTATAAGCCATGAACTCTTACCAATATTTAGTATTTTTTAATTTTGTTTATCTGATTGGTAATAATGTATCTCAAGTTAATTTGTGTTTCTTTGAAACAACTTCTAAAGATCATTGATATTTCCTTCATGGTTACTGGTCATTTATATTTCTTGAGAGAACTCCTTTATCATATCCTATACTTATTTCTCAATTAGGATGTTCCCCTTTTCCGTCATGATGAAACCTATCTGTATTTCTCATGGGCAGAGTGTATTTTTTCTTCTAATGTACAAAAGTTGATAATTCAAACATATCCCTACCAAAGAGTAGGCTTGAAAAGTTCATCAATTTGATAAGCATGATGTCTACCACCCTATACTGATCACTTCAAGCTCCACACAAAGTAATGGCTATCAACTTATAATGTCTGGTTTAGCAAAACCAGACACCTGAATATGAATTTAAGCTGCTATTTCATATCTCACTTGTAGTTTAAGCTTTGCCTCTAGTTAAGTACCATACTCTGTTAAGGAAATTTTAGGTATTGGGGAACAGAGCAGAGAGGTAAAATCAATTCAGCAATGTTGTTTTGAAGAGGCATGATATAATATAAAAGTCACTAAATAACCACATATCCATCTGCCTATGTATAAGCACAGCTGTGCAAACATGCCATACTGAATATCATATTTTTGAAACTTCATTGATGTAAATGTAGGCCTTGTTTTATTTAATAATGAATATAAAATAAGATCTTGTGGCTATGTAGAACTTTACAATAAAAAAAGCATTCATACAATATTTCTTTTGATTCTCAACAATGGATAAGTTAAGTAGTGATCACCGTCACAGCTAAACTGGTGAGAAAACTGGGCCTTGGGGGTGTTAAATGATCGATCCATCAGCTCAGCTTCCTCAGTGGGGGATTAGTTCCATGGAGATTAAAGTGCAGGATGATACAATGCTTAGTGAGGAAACTTCTAGTTTTAAAAAACTCCACAACATTAGGAGAAGGCAAAGGTGCCAAAATAAAGTCAAAAGAAATAAGCCAGAGAATTTTCCAAAATCCAAGGGAAGCATGGGTGTGGTTGAACTTGAATGTAGCTGCAGATTTGGTGAAATTCTTGGCTTTCTTTTATTTTATGTATTTTAGAGCCTGACTATTAACACCCCCAAGGCCCAGTTTTCACAGTATTTTATTATCACTACAAGGGAATTTCATCTTCTGTGGTTAAGGAGATGTTTTTCTTTTCACAATAGCAATGTTGAAACATCTTTCTGTGTATCAAAGTTCTACACACACACACACACACACACACACACTCAAACAAACACACATATATATATAATTTATTTTTTGAGTTAGATTTTTTTTTGGTTGAGTAAGGCTGTATACCTGGATTTTAGAGTCTATATTCCATGCATGTTAAGCAATTTGCAAGACACAGAAATATAGAGTTACAGCATTGCTTCCCTTTACTAAGGGGCATCACAGAATGTATATACTCATGATACAGCTTATCTCTTTCTCCAAACTAGTGGCTTTTATTTGAAGCTACTGTGTTTTTTGGCAGAAGACTCAAAAATCTAATCAAGAAGTGGAAAGATCAATGGAGTTTTACTCAGCCATAAAGAATGAAATAATGACATTTGCCAGTAAATGGATGGAAATGGAGAACATCATATACTAAGTGAAATAAACCAGACTCTCAAAAATAAAAAGTTGAATTTTTCTCCTACATGTGGAAGCTAGAGAAAAATAAGAGGAAAAGGTAGTGGAGGGGGGATTAGATATCATAAATATGTAGGTAATGTAGTGAAGGAGAAAGAGATCAATAAGGAGAGAAGAAGGACAGAAAAGGGGAGAAAATATGTAACAAACTTAACAAAATCATGTTATATGCATTTATAAATGTACCACAGAGAATTTTACCTTTAGGTGTATGTAGAAAGTACTAATAAAAATAAATTTAAAAAACATGTAAAAGGAAAATAAGTAGAGGAAAGAGAATAGGGAGAGAGAGAGAGGAGTAGAAAAGGTAGGGAAAGTGTGGGAAAGAGGTATTGAAATCAATTCCATGCATGTATGATTTTGTCAAAATGAACCCAAGTACTATATGTCACTATAATGCTATAATTTAAAAGATGTGGAAAGGCAAAGCATATGAAAATGGAAAAGGGAATTTGGAAACAATGCAAGAAAAGAAACAAGATTAAATCATACTATGGAAACCTCAAGTTTTGTCTGGAACAGTGAAGAATGAGGGTCCTGTAATGAACTTAATGTGGAGAAAAATCAGGAAGTGGGAGAGTCAAGTATTCACCTGTTTACCAGTCGTCCACAGACTGGGGGCTTCTGAACTGTGTGATGTTAACATTTAAACACCTAGACAACGTAGCTTCTTGGAGGGGTCTCACTAAGGCTTCGACAGGACTTGTATCTGACATATGGCAGAAAAAGTGCATATTCTGTTGAAAAGAATCCCATAAATATGGCAAACAACAGCAAAAATAAGATCTAAGCCTGGTGTGGTGGTACATGACTATAATTCCAGCTGCTCTGGAAACTGAAGCAGGAGGATTGCAAGTTCATAGTCAGCCTCAGAAACTCAGTGAGGCCCCAAGCAACTTATCAAGAACTTGTCTCAAAAGCAAAGGGGTTGGGGTTGTGGCTCAGTGGTGAAGCACTTGTCTGGATGTGTGAGGCACTGGGTTTGATACTCAGCACCACATAAATAAATTGTAGATATTGTGCCCATCTACAACTAAAAAAAAAGTCTTATGAAAAAATAAAAAGGAGGGGGTAGCTGGAGATATGATTAAGTAGTTAAGGGCTTCTAGATTCAATCCCTAGTATTGAAAAAAAAAATCAGATCTGATGGCAGCACTAGATGAGATATTCTGAGTGATTGGAAATCATTACAGCTATAGAAATACTACCTGTGAGTTTAACCAGGTAAAAAGTGAAAGACGAGAGAGAAGGGAGTTGTTGTTCAATTCATCTATCTTGGATTAGTAGTGACATAGATGACATTTTATAACATAAGGAAAAAAGTTTAGGCACAAGATTCAGTAGACAAGATAAAGTCAAATATTTACCTGTGGCCTTTCAAACAGTCATATTAACTTTTTTTTTTAAATTTGAGACAGGGTCTCACTAGTTTGCTCAGGCTGGCCAGGAGCATGTAATCCTGTAGTCTTACCCTCCAGGGCGGCTAGGATCACAGATATGTGCCACAACCCCCAGTATAAGTTTTTAAGTCCCTTACAAATACACTTTACTCCATCACATTTCTTGTCTAGATGTGTTTAGAAAACACACAGTCATATTGACTCAGCTCAGTTAAAATCCTGTACCATGAGTATAGAAGAGCCATTCTATTCTTCCTGTCAAGACTTTTCCCTTTTCTAGAAATCATGAAATGTGGGTCCCCTGATTTTGTTCTTCTTTTTCAAGATTGCTTTGGCTATTCTGGGACCTTGCATTTCAATATTAATTTTAAGATCAGACTTCAGTTGAGATTTTTGGTAAGGCTTACATTAAATCTATGCATCAGTTAGGGGAGTATTACCATATTAATAATATTAAGTCTTCAGATTCATGAACATGGGATGTCTTTTCATTTATTTTTGTGAGTTTTTTTTTTTTCAGTGATGTTTTGGAGTATTTAGTGTCAGCTTTATACTTATTCCATTAAATTTATTCCTAAGTATTCTATTTATTTTGATGTTATCATAAATTATTACCTTCATTTTATTTTTGATTTTACATTGAGAATAAATAAAAACAGGATTGATTTTTGTGTGTTGCTCTTTTATTCTGCAATCTTACTAAATTCACTTATTGGTTCTAATTGTATTTTATTGTATTTAATTGTATTTTATTGGATAGGACTTTCTATACATAAGATCATGACAATATAGTTTAAAATTTGGTTTTCAATCTGGATACTTCTTATTTCATAACATTCATTATGCTCATTAGCCAAAGATTTGGGATTGGTTAGAAATAGCAGTAACTGAAACAGCTGTAGTAATGACATCTGGAGTGTAGATTTTCTGATAAAATATTATCCAATCACCCATGAAAGCCAAATTGAGAATTAGGACAACTAATTGTTTCTAGAGTGTAGTTTCAATACATTCATACCATTGTAACAACTCTTGGTGCTAAAGCATTTAAAAACAGGTTACAGACATTGTAACAATGCCAAATAGACATTTCTTACTTAGCCTGGTTGAAACAGAACTCTTATTTTTGTCTTGAAGATGTTTCCTCATGGGAATTTCCTATCTTCTTAAAGTATGCCATTGATATCACCATCTATGGCATGTATTTAACCCAAAAATCTAGGTGTTAGTCTTGCTTTTCACCTTCTACAACCAATTCATTATCATAGCTAATCTTATTATTAGACCTTTAATTCATATCCTAAAGCCATCTCCTTCACTGTCACTGCCTTAGTTCAAACCATCTTATTTAATTAAAAAAGAAGGAGGAGGAGGAGGAAGAGGAGGAGGAGGAGAGGAGGAGGAAGATGATTTGGCATGGGGTCTATGCCAGCTCTTCTGGTTATCACTTGTATCTTTTTTTTTTTTTTTGAATGTCCGAACTAGCCTCCTAACAGATGTGTGTGTGTTTGTGTGTGTGTGTGTGTGTGTGTGCACGTGCATACCATCAATTCCACCAGACTCCACTCTCAGAAGGGCAGCCAGAGAAATCCTGTAAACATCAAATAAGAGTTCATCATTTCCTTAATTGAAGCCAACCAATGACTTCCAATCACTGTTGGAGTGACTTTGTTCTGTGGTCTGCCTCCTGGTGATTTCTTTGACCTCATTTCAAACAACCTCCTCTCTGCCCACAATGTTCTGGTCAGGCCAGTTAAATTTCTGGTCCTTGAAAATGACAAAGTAATTCTTGCTTTGGGATCTCTGCATTGGCTGTTGGGCTGTCTGCCCTGGCCAGAAAGTTCTCCCAACCTTAAAAAGGTTGCCTATTTCTTGTCCTTCAGATCTCAACCTAAATGTCACCTTTTCAGGGAAGCCTTTCCAATTACACCTTCTAATCTGGATCCCTGTCATGCTCTACATCGATTTGAATTCTCTGCATTCCACATTTTTAGGCACATGTGTCATCTCCTTCTAATTAAAATATAAGCCCCATGATAGTGGAAATCTTCTTTGTGTTCTGTGACTTTGTAGCCCCATTGTGGAAAGCCATGCCTGGTACCAAGAAGGGATCAATAAATGTTTATCAAATGAACAACTGAAAATTTCAGAATAAAGCTGATATGGTGATAAAAGGACTATCAAAGTGTTCTGCTTGGCTGGAATTTTTTTATATCAAATTCTATTTAAATAAATAAGTATAATCTGGGGCTCAAAACTTCTTTAGGGACAAGAATTAATTGTATACTATTTGTTGTCATAGGAGATAATCAAGATCTACTTTTAAAAAATTGTGTACATTATTTGTTTAATTTGTACATCACTAAATGATTTACATCCTAATTGCACTGGGTAGTCCTGGAACTCATCTATTTAACTTTCCTGCAGTGTCTGATCCATCAATTTACCACCCCCTGCACATACGGCTCTTGGCCAGGATTCTAACATGAACAGAATCCCTTGTGATACCCCAGTAAGAAAACTCATCAGTATTCCTGATTTTTAAAAAAGGGAAAAATTCACATTGCCTTACACAAGAAATCTCAGGTGTTAGACTCTTTAATGCTTATTTTCTTTTAGTATTAATTTCTCTTTTAAAAAGGAAATTATGCCTCAGGTTGCATGCAGTTAGAGGAAGGTGGGGGACTGGAGTGGAGCAAATTCTGGGAACACCCGATGATTGCCCTGTGTGGAGTGCCCTTTGAATAATAATAACTTGAGGCTTTAACTGGCTCTATGTTCTTTTTCTTTTTCCTTTCTGCTCCCATTATTACATACTTTAGGACCATGAGATATGAGTCTGTCAAGAACCCCTGCAGAAATTTATCAGTTCAGAGCCTGGAATCAAAGCAGTGGTGTATTGTAAATATGCAACAAACATCTTTCCAGAAAAAAAGAGCCCTGATTTGTGGTGTTTACTTGTTTCCATAGGGTGAATACTCCCCTGATGGTTGATTTCTACCAATGAGATAACACTGAATGTGCATTTAAGAAAAGATGCTGATGATTGGCTCTTAGGAGCTAACCTGAGCTGGCTCCTGCATACTGCTGGATCAGAGATACAAATGCTTAGTTTCAAGTTCAGAAAATTCAAAACAGATACAAGACAGAAAAGATTGATAATAAATACTATAAGGTGGAAGCCATTTCACACCCCATCCAAAGACATAAAACAAAAAACCAAAACCAAACCAACCAATCAAATGAACAAAACTTTCAGCAGGAAAGAGAATAGAGATGTTTAGAGGAAATGCAATTCCCAGCAGCAGGTCCATGTTTTCACTGAGTGTGAGTCTGGGAGAATAGGCAGGGTGGGAAGGCACAATGGAAGCTGGACATGCTGGAGTGCAGGAAAGCTGTGTCCCTCCGGGGACACACTGCTCATACCACAGGTTCCTCCAAGAGCCAGAGGCCCTGGGTTCCATTGGTCCCACCTGGAACTCTGGGGACAGGCAGCCTAACCAACGCTCCTCTTGGCACAGGGGCAGAACTGAAGGACACGGAGGCCTATGAAGGTGTTAGAGCAGGCAGCTTTGCTAACAGCCCTTTGTCTTCCCAAGGCTTTAAGAGGTACCTGCTTCCCTTTCTCTTAGATCTTCCTTGTGCCAATGAGAAGCTGAGGAAAGGGTTGGGGAGAGGGGTATGGAGGAGGATGTGATCTTGAGGGCCTAATGAGAGATAAGAAGGTTTTATTTTCCTGCTAGAATAGTAGACATCTTACAAAAAGAAAAAAAAGAAAAAGAAAGAAAGAAAGAAAAGTAAGAAAAGGAGGGAGGGTGAGAGGAGTAATGGAAAAGAAAAAGAAGGAAGGAAAGGAAAGAAAAGAAAAAATAAAAAGACCTGCTCACATTTTCATTTCACACTGGGCTCTACAAATTTTTAGCTGATCCTGGACCTGGGTCCTTCAGAAATAGTTTAATCTCCTTTCCCCCAGGATTCTCCCTCATTGTAAAGGAGAGGCAGGACAGAAAAGAGCAGCCAGTAGTATCCTTAGAACAATGCTCAGGGTGGCCCCAGAACCATGTTCCCTAACTTTATTCCCTGAAATCCTAGCTCTCCAAGACATTCACATATTCTTTGGGGGAGGCAAAAGTCAGTGGGCACACAAACTCAGGAAACAACATCCTAAAACCTCATCAGCAGATTTGCAAGGTCTAGAAACACAGTAAAAGTTTTGATCTCCATGGTAAATAAGAAACTGTTTGGGGGTTGAGGATATAGCTCAGTTGGTAGAGTGCTTGCGTTGCATGCACAAGGCCCTGGGTTCAATTGCCAGCATATCCAAAAAAAAAAAAAGGATATTGCTTGACTTTGTTTAATGTTTGAATAAACAGCTGCATTTGTGCATGGGAAGATTGCTTTTGGACTCTTAATATACTGAAACCATTTCCCTTAACACTTATTTGGAGAGTGCTGCCTCAGAAAAGAACCAGTCACACCCCATCCCACCCCTAGTCCTGGATATAGGGATCTGACAGCCAGCCAAGCAGTGACTTTCTCCCTGTACCCCTTTCAGAAGTGATAAGAGCGAGTCATTAGGTTGTCATGGTATTTAACCAAAAGAAACCTCATACAGTGTATTTCAATTGTAGACAAGAGAGGAGAGGTACTTCAAGGTTAAATCACTGTTGTAAAGCAACAGATGCTTGCTGCCACCTAGTCAAGAGTTAAGTACAAGCAATAACAGTTAACATTTACAGGGTATTTACTATCCTAAGGGCTGTATCATACCCTTTTATTTTCACACAAACTATAGAGTAGATATTCAATGTGGCTCTGTGGAGAAGTTTCCCATGCTAGGAATATGCAGCAGCTGACTGGGCTGAGCTGTGGTGCCACTGTTTGGACAAACATCAGTCTGGATGTTGTGAGGATTTTTCTTTTCTTTCTTTTTTTTTTAGATAAAATTAGCATTTAAAGCAGTAAACTTTGAGTAAAACAAATTATCCTCCATAAAATGGCTGACTGGGCCTCAGCCAAGCAATTGAAGGTCTTGAGAGCAAAGACTGAGATTTCCTGAAGAAGGAAGAACTGTCCTCCAGACTACTTGAGTTTCCAGCCTGTTGCTCTGTCACATTCAGACTCAAGGCTACAACATCAACTTCTGCCTGAATTTCCACCCTGCTGGCCTGCACAACAAGTCACGGACTTGATCATCTTCGTGATCAAGACAACAATTCTTAGAGAAAATCTTTCTCATTCTTTCTCTTCTCTTTGTCCCTGTCTCTGCCTATGTGTGTGTGTGTGTGTGTGTGTGTGTGTACCCATCTGCATGTGAATGTATTTTATTGTTGTTAATTCTTTCTCCAGGGAGCCCTGACACGTACAAAGCCTGTGCTAGAGTTTTTGTTTTCCTCTTTAGAAGTTTCCTCTGTTTTCCTCCACCCTATCTGTAACCATAAGGGCATATCACTTGGCTACCTTGCTGTCTATCTTCCAGCTGGATTGGACCAATGGGAGGTTGCAGTAAGAGGTCAGAAGTCAGGAGAGAAATGGGGTTAGGAGGTTGGTCCTCTTGGCTTTCTCTCTGTGGGCTGTGAGTTAGCAGTGGCTGTGTTCCTTCATCTGAGGCTGGGGCTTCAATTGGGTGTCTTCTCTTATAGCTGTGGCTACAGCAGTAGCTGCAGGCTCAGGTCTCTGCAGGTTCCTGTAGCCACTCCCTTCCTTTGCTCCTCTTCAGACCTAGGTTGTAGGTATTACCCATTGTTGCTGGTCCTTTCCCTTCTATCCCTACCCATGCTTTACCAATTTTCATAATTTTCCCTTAATCCTGCCCAGAGCTCTTCAATTTGCCCATTTGAGTGTACCATCTGTTTCCTGGCAGAACTCTGGATAATTCCATATCCTTATTATTTTCATTTATGCTGGAGGAAACTGAGGACTAGAGAGATTTTGTGACTTCCCCAGGGCAAGGATTTCAGGACTCTGCTCCAGAGGCAGTATTCACAGTATGTACACTATATGTCAATTACTTTTTTGAAACACAGTTTCCCCATTTGCAAAATGGGGTCAGTACAAAAATTCCTGTGAGTTTTTAATTTTATGTGTCAACAGGCCACAGGATGCCCAGATGTCTGATTAAACATTATTTCTGAGTGTATCTGTGAGGGTGTTTTTCTGAAAGAGATTATTTGGTGAGTTGGTTGACGGAGTAAAACAGATGGCCCTTTCCAATACACACATACAGACTCCAATCCATAGAGGGTCTAAATAGAGCAAAAAGATGGATGAAGTATGAATTTACTCTCTTTCTCTGCCTGACTACTTGAGCTAGGACATCCATCTTCTCTTGCTTTCTGTGCTCCTGGTACTCAGGCCTGAATATTTGGACTCTAATCTGTATCACCATTTTTGAGTTCTTAGGTCACTTAATGACATCACCAGCTTTCCAGGATCTGTCAAATTACAGAAGACTGGTCATGTGAACCAATACCTTGTAGTAAATCATACAGGCACACACACACACACACACACACACACACACACACACACACACACACATACCATATATAGAGATATGCTTTTTGTTATAGTTTGGATGTGAGGTGTCCCCCAAAAGCTCATGTGTGAGACAATGCAAGAAGGTTCAGAGAGAAATGATTGGATTGTGAGAGTCTTAACCCAATCAGTGAATTAATCAACTGATGGGATTAATTGGGTGATTGAAGGTAGGTAGGGTATGGCTGGAAGAGGTGTGGCACTGGGGGCATGGCTGTGGGGCATATAGTTGTATATGGCAAGTGGAGATCTATCTCTCTCTCTGCTCCCTGATCATCATGTAAGCTACCTCCCTCTGCCACACTCTTCCTCCATGATTTCCTGCCTTTCCTTGAGTCCTGAGGAATGGAGCCTGCTGTCTATGGACTGAAACCTCTGAAACTATGAGCCCTAGATAAACTTTTTCTTCTCTATAATTGTGCTGCTTGGGTCTTTAGGTTGCAGAGGCGAAAAAGCTGACTAAAACACTTTTAGTCCAGTTTATCTGGAGAATAGACGTTGACTAATACAACTTCTCATAGAGTTCTAGTTAGCAGTCAGTAAGCACTAGCCATTGTTTTTGATTGCACACAAAAAGTACCTTAATGAAGATATAAATTTCCACTCACAGAGTTGTTAATAGCATTACTTGGCTGATAGGTGGACAGCACTATCACAGAGCCTGGCACACATTGGTTGCCAACATATGGCATAAAACTCTTATCACATCTATTGTTTCTCTGTTTCTTTCAATGCCACATTATCCTGGCATGTCCTTGAATTCTATGTAAACAAAATTTTAAGTTGAGAGGCAGGTGGGGGATGGTGACAGGCATTTTATGAATTTTTTCTCATGTAAATGACACAAAGGAACTAAATGAGTTCTGGTTTTGGAGATAAGGAAGTGGAGGGCCAAGTGGAGGGCATAAATGACTTATTTAAGGCCACTATTATATCTGGTAGTGAGGGATTCCAACCAGATATGTCTGATTACATATGTACTTGAGCCAAAGACAACTTGTTAATAGAGGTAATATTCAATTGGTCAGCACTGGTATAACAGGCTCTACTGTTAAAATATGGAAGTATTTCCCCTTGGTAAGTGACTGCTACCTCCAGTCTCCTGCATATATCCTGTTTACCCACTTCTTCCTCCCAACTCCCAAGACAGAAAGAGCCTTTTCTCAGGGGCTGGGTCCACACCTTATCAGTTATAATTTTCAGAATCAAATCCAGTTCAGGAACTAGAGGATCACATCTCAGAGAAGCAAAGAATAAACTATGTGTAAACTTTATAGAAATCCAAGAAGGAGGATGACATAGGTATTTTCAGAGCACTGCAGGCAATTCCCAATAGTGCCATCCTTGCTCCCCTGATTTCTTTGGAGAGATGAGCTTCAGAGGGAGTTTTAGAGTGAGTGTATGAAGGAGTGGGATTGTCCATCTCCATACTCCAAAAAGCTTAGTCTTGTTTCTTAATGATCCCTTATTTCAGCCTTGATTGTACCTCTATCCTGAGCTCCAAGTCTCAGTGATCCTTTTAGAATAACTTGACAGAAGAACACAGGTGTGAACATGTTTGCAGTGGGAAAGAGGTGGGTTGACTTCTTCTTGTGCTTTCAGGTTTCAAATCAATCACCTGGGTTTCCACATTTTATTTTAAAGAGCTATATTGGTGTCTCTCCTAGAGAGCATGGATACTCCAAATGTCTGTGTTGCTGAGTTGACAGCAGGCTGACATTCATCTTCACCTGTGGAGTCACCTGGTCTCCCTGGGTGCAGGCAGTCTGTCTCTGCAGGAAGAGGGGCTATTGGGCTTCCTAATGACTGAGGGGGACTTTGTGGGATTTGTGGAGAAAAATCCAAAATAGATAGTCACTATGGTCTAAATGTGTGTGTTCCACCCCCTCCCAATTCATATGTTGAAACCTAATTATCAATGTGATGGAGTTGGAAAGTGGGGCTGTGGGGAAGTGATTAGATCATGAGGGCAAAGCCTTTGTGAATGAGATTGGTGCTTTTGGAAAAGAGGCCCTGGAGAGTTGACTTATCTCTTCCTTCATGTGAGGATACAATAAGAGGTCACTGTCTATGAATCATAAAACCAACCCTCCTGGACAACAAATCTGCTGGCATCTTGATTGTGAACATTCCAGTCTCCAGAACTGTGAAAAATAAATTTCTGTTGTTTATGAACTACACAGTTAATGGCATTTTGTTATAGCAGCCTGAATGGACTAAGACAGTAGTGAATTTAGAAACCTGAAGCCATTCATCTTGGTGTAAGAGCTGGGTCTTGTGGGAAGAGGAAGGTAAGAGAAAATTAGTTGTTGGGGAATTTTGTGCCTAGGACATTTTCATTCAGATTCCTTTGAGACATCTCTGAAGAGCATCAAACTCTGTCTTGCTGTGAGGATTGCCAAGGTCAGCCCTTGCCCTTTACAAATCTCCTGTCTCTTTCTTTCTTTCAAAATGGACTTGCCCTGGATTAATAGTGATATGCAGGAGAGCTTCTTATCTCTGCCTGGAATAATGCTTCAGTAATAAAATTAGCCACAAACTTTAATCTAAAGAATATAAGAGACTGAAAAATAATTCACAGAGAAAAAGCAAACCTCCATAATTGAAAGAGATAGCATTGGGGAAGAAAAAATGACAAGAAGATACCAGGCTGAAAAATGGTAGCATTGAATTGGGGATTAAGTGGGCGTGGCAGTTCCAGAATGACAAGGGCCAACCTGAACTGTCTAATGGAAATTTTGATAAGGTCTTTCAAATACTCCAGGGCCATTTTCCCCCTCTGCCCCTATGTTTTCGTCCAGGCTTAGAAGTGAAAATCAAATAATCAAGAATGAGATTCTGGCTCTATTGACTTTTTTTTTTAAGAGAGAGAGAGAGAGAATTTTTTAATATTTATTTTTTTTTTAGTTTTCGGCGGACACAACATCTTTATTTGTATGTAGTGCTGAGGATCGAACCCAGCCCCACGCATGCCAGGCGAGTGCGCTACCGCTTGAGCCACATCCCCAGCCCTCTATTGACTTTTTCTCAAAGAAAAGATGGCAACAAGTTTCATGGAAAATCCTCTTGCCATGTAAAAGTCCTTTAAGAACAAGATTGATTATTCCATTTTCAGGGGTCAGTGCAAAATAAAAATGTGGTGTCCTTTGTTCCAATTATTAAAATATTAAGAAGACAGGGGAGCAGGAAACCAAATGTGGAACTCTTCTGAATCTGGGGACCCTGTGTGGCCACACAGGTCACATGCCCATGAAGCTGGCCCTGATTAGGTTTCTTTGGAAGTTCACTCTATTCTCATTTTCTGACTTTCTGCTGCTTCTTCCATTGTCAAAACACAGAGAGGTAGCAGTGTGTGTGTGTGTGTGTGTGTGTGTGTGTGTGTGTGTGTGGGTCCGGGCGCTTGCATGCTCTTACCTGCTATTTTCAGGCATTAAGTTGATTTTTAAAAGGTTTTTTAAGCAAACATTTCTAAAATTTCATTGATCATGTTAGTACTACTCTTAGATCAAAATTTTAGCAAGAGAGACTGCTGCTCAGGGCTCTACACTTTAGCAGGTTCTGCTCTGGCCCCTTTTAAGCTCAACTTGAAATCTGTTAAGACAAAGAGATGTGTCTACCCAGGCAAATGCTCAGGTGACTTAGACCCCACAATCCTTTGCCTAAATAGTCCTCCTTTGCTTCAGAGATGGACAGGCACCTTCCTTAGGATGCTTTCTTCCCAAGGGTGAACCTCATTACCATAATGGGTGCTCCATGGACTAAAAGTAGACCCAGGGAGAGCTACTTTGGAGAGGGTCCTATTGACAGAACTGTGAACTGGCCTGGGATGTTCTTGACTGTTTTTTTTGAGGCTGTTTGTTGTACTGGTGGGAGACAGAAGGAGGAAAATCTAGGGATGTGCTGGCCGGGCTGTTTTCCCCATACTGGCACATTTTACTAAAAGATGCCAAGGACACTGAGAATTTGAAATTATAACCTGGCTTTGCAGGTTATTGTAAAAGTATATTAACTAATGGAGGATCAAACATTTTATTTAACAGTTTGCTAGCTTGAATTACAACAATTTTAAAGTAACAGTATGTGGGCTTCCACTCATATTCTTGCTGTGGGTTCTATAAACTTTAGAGGCAGACCTGGATAGTGGGCAGCAAAAAAATGTGTGTATTTCCATAAGAAGTTGAATGCCAACTTTCCCATAAAAAGTTTTGTATTTCAGTTATTCTAACTTTGTGCAGATGTGCATATGTGTTTATATGTGTGTAATATTTATACATTTTGACAAAGACAGTTTTTATTTAATTTTTTTTCAGAGAGAGAGAGAGAGAGAGAATTTTTTTAATATTTACTTTTTAGTTTTCGGCGGACACAACATCTTTGTATGTAGTGCTGAGGATCGAACCCGGGCCACACGCATGATGCCAGGCGAGTGCGCTACCACTTGAGCCACATCCCCAGCCCAAAGAAAGTTTTTATTTTGAATGGTGAAATAGAGCATCATTTTAAGGGTGTAGTATATATACATATATATATATATACACACACACACTTTTCTACAATTTGCTTACATACCACAAAATAAATAATTTTATCTTTAATGTTGAACTTTTTATGAGCTCATAATAGCATTTGTAATAATGATAGAAATTTCATTTTGACAGAATGAATATATTTGGATTTTGTGAATTGAATAAGGAAAAGCAAATTTTTCTTGGAATTGATTTTATCTTTGAAGTATATAGGGCACTGGTTAAAAAAAAAAACTGGCCTTCTTTAAGTGTATATTTCTGCTAACAGAGCCAGCACATGAAGTTATCACTGCACTTTTTATATGTCCATAAGGAAGCTTGGAATTTAAAGTGGATGATGTAAATGTAGAACAACCATTTGAGTCGAATGGAAAGTCACCCTCCACCAAGTAATATGTGAAGGCATCTTCTGCAGAAGCACATGTTCAACAACCATTTTTGGACACAGTCTTAAAAGAACTTCTAACTTTGGGGATAGGTGGGTTTGTCTTTTGAGTTGTTCCTCTAGTTTAATGTGGTCAGTGGAATCACTCAACTCTCATGGGGACTGGCACACTGTTGATAATGATTCCTTGCAAGTTCCATGCTCACCATCAAGTTTATTGTGAATTCAAAACCTAGAACTCAGTTTTTCATTAAATATATGCTTTTGACTTTTTTGAGCTCTTGGCTGCTAAGTTTATTGCAAAAATAATAATACTGCAGATATTCATTTGTACATGGTTCCTGACTAATGATGGTTCCACTTGTGATTTTTCCACTTCACAAAAATGTGAAGGAAATACATATGCAGTAGGAACCATACTTTGAATTTCAAAATTTGATTTTTTCCTAGTCTATCGATAAGGGGTGTGATACTCTCTGCCAAAGCTAGGCAGCAACAGTGGCTGAAGCTCCTAATCAGTCACAATCAGGAGGGGAAACAACCAATACTTTACAATGTGCTGTGTTGCTGAGATATGATGTTCCAGGTTAATGTATTAAATGCAGTTTTTACTTCAGTCATTTTAAACTTAGAATGGGTTTATTGGGACATAACCCCATCATAAGTGGAGGAGCATCTGTATCAAACACACAAGAGATAACAAAACCACATAATGAAAGTACTCAGGCTGTTCTCTATGATATTGATGACAAGATGGCTTAATCTCTAGCATTCTGTCATGTTCCCCAACAAACTAATGATGTCCCACATTTCTATTGGCCATGTAAACTATGGCTCAGTGGTCTCATGCATTTTGAAGGGTGTGGTACAGGCCACAGCACAATTGGAAGACAGAACAATGGTTAGCAGGGGAAATGTTATTGAGTCTTTCTCCTACCACCATTCAAACTTCAAGAAATTAGGTTCAGAGCTCTCTCTTGTCTGAGCCTGCTGTGTTTATCAGCAAGAGCCATGATGCTACATTTGAAAGCAGCTGCTTGTTATTCTGATTCTGGATAAGATAGAGAAATGAGAGAGAGGTATTACTGGACATCTTTTAGATGTAATTACAAATTAATGTGAAAAAAAGTTTATTGCATGTACATCTCCATGTTACTAGGCAAGACACGGGAGGAGCTGAATATAAAAAGTTGAGACCTATCAATGCATCTATTAAAAATTATTCTTCATTAAAAATTTAAAAAATTGGGGAAAAATGTTAGACAAGTTGAGAAACCAGGATAGAAGGTGTAATGTGGAAATGTCTATCACAGGTATAGAAAAATAAACAAGTTTCACTTTCTTTTCTCCTTTGGGAATAATGTTCATAATTTTGCTACCTGATATATGAGTATACCTAAGTTTTCTAAAGGTGAAATTTCCTAGTCTGTTTTTCCTTTTTTCTATATTGGAGATTGAACCCAGGGCCTCATTCATGCAGGCAAATACTCTATCACTAAGCTACACTCTTAGTCCAAACTCTCCAAAGTTTGAGTTTATTTTAGCCAAGATCATACATGAGTCCAGGATACCTGTATAACCATTAGTCTATTCCTTTTGCATTGAAAATAATTTAAAAACTGCCTTTTGATTAGGCTGTCTTAGTCCTTTAGTTATAGGATAAAACTAAGAAGGCCAGGGCACTAAGGATCTGGCACTGATATGTAATCAATATATAATTCAATAAAAGAAGCCAGTGTTTGAGATGCTACAGAAAGCCGTCAGCCTCTCTGGACTCTTTTCTTTGTAACATCAATGATCTCAGATTAACTTTCATGGCTATGTGTTTATGACGGAAGAGATACTTAAAAGAAGTCTAAATAATCAAAAAGTAATTGTAGCAGCTTCTTGAAGGTCATCATAAAATGACCTGTAATCATTCAAAATGTCAATGGACAATTTCTCATTAAGGCACCAGAAATCACAAGATCTTGTAGGAAAGTTTATAGCAAAAAAAAGAGAGATCACTTCTCTCAGAATTGCTGAGTGAATCACTGGGTGAAGACCTGTCTATCACATTCTTCTGTTCCTGGAATGCTGACTACAGATTTTTCCTCTGCTTGACATGTGAAGCTAAGCAACTAAATGCTGATACTGATATTATTTGATGTCCTAATTAGATGCTCATTCAATAGAAGTCACTGCTGAATTTTGCAAAGACTTGCAGAAATTGAAATTCTAGTTGCTAATATCATTCTTAACTTGCTGCTTTGGTTCCAGAATTTAATTTGATTTTTATGCCCTAGGCTTTTAATCAAGTGGATGACGGGAGTATGATAGAACAGGGGTTAACAGTGGGATCGGAAGATTGTTCTCTCATTGCTCACTATAGCTTGCTTCAAACTTTTCTATTTTTTTTTTTTTGGCACTGAGGAGCGCTGATGTCATCTTTCCCAAGAATGTCATAGAGGGGCTAGATAGTTGCATTCTCTCAAAGGACATAGATACTTGTATCAGACATGAGAAATTTCTAGATAGTCCTTAAAGTAGTAGGATGTCCTTATATATTCTGGAATTTAGTTCTCTGACAGGATAAAATAGTTTGTGTTGCTAGGGCAGTAGCCGGTATGAGGGGGTGAATTCACGTTTCCACAGGCTTTATCAAAGTGTGTTCCATAGACCATGAATTACAGGAGCTGCTCTGTGACAGAAGGTTCTATTTGCAACACTTCACATCACACTTTCCTCTTGGAGATTCCCAATGTATCTTAGCCTAGTAAAGAATCAGACTGTGATCAAGAAACCATCTAAATTTATTTAAGCTGTAGTTTTCCACAGCTATTTATCATGAAACCTCCATTCTATGGTACTTTCTATTGGAACACTATGGTGGCCACAGGTTGCAATATCATTTAAGTCTTTTTTTTTTTCATTAATTGGGCTGACAACTTATATAGTCCAAGACATTATTTCCTTTTTTCTTTTCTCTATGCTAATCTAGGTTGTATTTTCTTTCAGTCATTTTCTGCCAACAGGCTATATAACCTCTTCAGATGCTCTTAGTGCCACATGATCTTATAAAACCAGTGACTCTCACTTCCTGGAGATGAGCTTCTGTTAAGGAGTCTCCTGTTTCTTTTATTCTTGATTTGTGTAGCGTTGTTGTCTTCTGGTCCCAATCAGAACCATTACAACCTACCTGGCTCAATAGGTCTTTTTTTTGTTGTTATTTTTTATATTTCCTGTTCCCATTTCTCTTAACCAAAATGTTCATTTACTCTCAGATTTGATCAGTACAGTAAATACTCATTTGTTTCCTCTGTATCTGTCACTCTAACAAAATGAGAGCCATCCAAATTATGGACATAATCTCTCAACAGACTAATATTGGCCTGATTCACATTTTATTTTCTGAATAGATTTGCTACACTTCATTAATTTTCTTCCTGCTCTGCAGGGCTCAGTACTTACTGAATGTGTAGAACCCAGAACCCAGCAGTCTCAGAGGGCCACCTTTATGTTCATAATAGGGCTGAAAATCTGGATTTTTGTTCAAGAAAAAGCAGTGGATGCCTTAAACATACTTGGCATTATGATGCAATGAGAAGCACAATGTGAACAGGTCCCTGCTTTCATGAAACATGCATTCTACTAGGGGAGGGTTTTGTCAGTGACTTCTGTTACAGTTTTTTTTAATGCTATATTAAGTGCTGTATTGTTCTGTGGCCCCAGTTAGACACTAGCCAGTTCTCCTTTTTGAATCCCTAAAGAAGCACAACATACCCTCAAGGACTTTTCTTATCTGGCACTCACATTCTGGGTGGGAGTGCACCAACTCTAATCACCCCAGGGCCAAATACCAGACAACTAAGAACAGCCCTATGCCGCTTGGGGCCAGGAAAATTATTCAAATTAGCACACTCACAGGGAGTTTAGGAAACCTAGCTCTCCCCCAGGCAGCAAGCTTCCTGCCACAACTCTAGTTTACAGCTACCCTTTCTCCAGGTGTAATTCTTCTGTGGCCCAAGGTAGACCCCTTTTCCTCCTTTGGAGATGCAAGCAAGGAAATTCTATGTTTCATCTACCTAAGTGTTGATATGTTGTGTCCCACAGTCAAAAGAAACTTTAAATCTTACAAAGCATAGCTTCAGACAAAACTTGTGTTTCCTCTCATTGTTATGAAAACTGCAAGACTTAAAATAGAGGACTAATTGGTGGTGAAAGGAGGAGGAATACCAGTTTATAAGAAAAGAAGAATTCTTTTTTGAAAAAGTGACTTGAATAACTTAATTTCCCCTCCAAGGACTCTAACATGTTCACATGGTCTATATATGCCTTTATTAATGCATACTTGTTGAGGATTTACCATGGCCCTGGTGTTATAATATTTTAGGAGATATATAGAAACAGGAAATGTGTGTCCTTCTCTTGAAAAACTCATAGATTAATTAAGAACATGTGACATGCACTTTAAATGATTAACAAGCAAAATCAAGTATATAATAGTGTAACAAGAATAAGAAAACCAGAAAACAAAACAAATATAAAAGAAACAACACCAGATAAAACAAAAACTAAAAACAAAAGCAACAACACACACACACACACACCAAAAAAAAATGCTAAAGAACTAGAGAAATAAATTTGCTTGCAATTTTCAGTAATAGCTAACTTAAAATAATTTTAAAATTTCACTATTTTGTTGTAGAAACGTTTGCATTTTGCTCTTTGCCTTAGTTCATTCTTGCCAGCTCTGAAATCTTTTCTCTGAAGCACACAGGACTTAGCTGTTTCTAACCTTATTATGAGAAACTCAGATGTTTTGGTGTCATGCAGCTTTTGAGTTGAAGCAGGTAACAAGTTTCTCCCAAGGGAAGGATTTTGGAAGATTGTGTTGGCAGCTCACATCAGATGAAACTATTTATTTTAAAACTTAGGTGTGTTTCAAAAAAGGAAAATGGTTTCAGCCTAAATACATTTGCAATACCAACCTTCCTGGTTGGGGAATTGAGTATTCAGCTAATTTACTTTTGATGGGTGGACTTTTGAGTGTTTTAAATGATGGTTGACAGGTATGGAAGTTGGGCTTCTCCATAATGCACTGGTGTGGGTCTTTGGTTTTCAAGGGAACTGACACTTTTCCTGGAGAAATGGGAAGTGGTAGTTGACCAATCCTCTGCCCTTTCTGTAGATCCATTCTCTAATGGCTTCCCATCATTATTCCTACCAAAACTTTCTTATTAAATATCTACCTTGTGTAATTAAATATCTACCTGTGTAAAAGGATTCCAGCAGCCTCTTCAAGGAATGTCAAACATGTCAACAGAGATAAGGCAAAGACTCTGTATGTAGCAGATTGTGAACATTGCCATAAGAGAGGTCTAAAAGAGGCAAGGAGTGTGAAATTAGGAATTAGGAAGGAGTCACTTCAAACTGGGGGATGAAGGAAAGCTTAACAGAGAAAGTAATACTTGACCTGGGACCTAGGGAACAAGTTTGATTGACAACCTATAACTTGAGGGCTAAATCTATTCCATCCGTCAGTTTTGATAAATAAAATTGCATTGGAACACAGTCATGCCCATTCATGTAGGGGTTGTCCATTGTTTATGACTGTGTTCATACAAAAAGAGGAGAGTGGGTAATTGTGATGGAGATTGTATAACTCTCAGATATTAAAGCTATTTGCTTGAGGGACTCCACAAATGGCTTCGATGTCAAAATCCACGACTTCAGTTGGCAGATGCTATGGTTTGAATGTGTACACCAAAAGTCCATGGATGGGCACTTGATCCCCAAATTCACATGTTGATACTATTTGGAAGGGGAGCCTTTGGGAGGTAATTAAGTTTAGATGAGGTCATGAGGTTTGTGCTCCCACAATGGCATTTGTAGCTGTATAAGAGGGAGAGAAACCTGAGGTCACATGGCTGCTCTCTCTGTTGTGATGCAGCAATGAGGCCCTTAGCAAATGCAAATCCTTGATCTTGGACTTCTCAGCCTCCAGATATGGGAGCTGCATAATCTTCAAGTGTTTATAATTTCTCATTCTGTTACATTCTGTTATTGCAACAGAAATGGACTAAGATAGTAGGCATTCTGGAGATAAAGCCCTTCTGACTCTTGGGACTGCTTGAGTGATGTGATGGCATTGAACTTCAGGACAGTGAGTATTGCAGATGGACTGTAGAGAGAGATGTTATAGGCAAAAAAAAAAAAAAAAATCAGAAGTTCATGTTGTCACCTAAGTAAAAAATAATGAATCTGGATTAGGAACATAGCTGTGATGAAAGAAACAGGATGTATTCACAGGTGTGAATAAAGCACTGGAAGTGTGGAACAAAAAGGGAGAATCAGGACAGCTCTGAGGTTCTGAGTCTTATGACTGAGGCTGTCAACAAACCCTTCTCTGGAAACACATCTGCCTGAACAGGATTTATTGGCTCTTCCTCCCACTCCACCCCAATTAGAAGGAGGGGTAAAACTGGAGCAGCCTCATCCCTGCAGGGCAGTTAGTATTGGAATGAGAGGTGGCAAGATGCTTCATTATGGAGGGAGCAAGATCCAAACCTTTGCTTATGGAAAAATATCAGTTACTCGATAGAAAATCAGGATACATTGTCTCTGAGACAAAAATACTGCACAAGTTGCAGGGGTGTCCTTATAATTTAAGTCACTTGGAGGATTACCAGATAGAATACACAATGCCCAGTTAAATTTGAATTTCAGATCAGCAAGGGATAATTGTTTTTGGATAAACATGTCGCCAATATTGCATGGGATGTATTTATACTAAAATTATTTATTATTCAAATTTAAGTAGAAATCATTTCAGATCAAAAATGAATAATTTTAAGAGCATGTCCCAAGTATGAGCTGTTTATACTAAAATTTTATCTATTATTTATCTAAAATTCAAATTTAATTGAGTTTTTTTGGTTTGTTTATATTTTTGCTAACTCTGAAAATCCTATTTATAGGGTAAGCAACCATTACTTTCATTCTAGAGAAATTTGAACAAGAATTTATGCACCTGCATTTGCTTTCCCACATAGACACACAGTTGACACCTCTTACCCTTCTGGAGCCCACAACTCAGTGGAGAATGGTTCAGTGAGTATTAGGCCTAAGTATTAGGCATTGCTTCTGAGTGCAGATAGAAGAGAGGCCCAGAAGATGAGGTGAAGGTCCCACTGGTGGTAGATTCATCAGTTAGCTGATGGACTTGAACAGACCAAAGAGGGTCTGAAGTAGAGAGAAGTTGTGAGTTCAGAATGGAAATAGATTCCTTAGAGGAACCTCCTTTCAAAGACCTAATTTGAGAAGGAATTTTCTTAGGACAGATCAACCATCTAACAACCATGCTAGATAAAGGTCCCAGCTTCTACTACCCTGACTCCACTGCAAAGATCTGCCTATCTCAGACTTCTGAATTTTTGCTATGTTGATGCATTAAATGGCTGGCAATTACCCACTCCAGTTATCTCATAAGACTGTGTGGTGGTTCATCTTATGTTCAACAGAGTACCCTGTTGTTTTGTCAGGTACTGGTTAAGAGATTGCTGGAAAAGGTATTTTCTTAGATGTGAATAACATTTAAATCAGTAGACTTTGGATAAAGCAGACCACTCTTCATACTGTGAGTGTGCCTAACCCAGTTAGCTGAAGTCCTTAAGAGAAAAGATTGAGGTTACCAGAAGAAGAAGAAATTCTGCCTTTAGATTGTATTTGGACTCGAGACTGCAACACCAACCTCTGCCAGAATTGTTCAGGCTGCTAACCTACCCTGAAGATTTTGGACTTACCAGCCCTTACAACTTCATTAGCCAATTCTGTCGACTCTCTCTCTTCCTCTTCATTCTCTAGAGACCCCTGATTAATACAGGCTGCCATTCAGATGATCCTGGAGTAGCGCTGACTCCCGTTCCACTCCTCCCTACCCAACCACATTTAGAGTGGGACTGTGTGGAGTTATTACTGTGTTTTGGCAGCACCAGATGCTTGTCCCCAAATTCATACTTGAGTGACAATAAAACTGAGTTTTCAGGTTGCCCACACAGGTCATAAAGTGAGGGGAAGGTGGGACCTGCTTCCTTTGGGTCACCCATCCTCGAGTGGTCATCTGCTGAAATGAATTTCTCCTCATAGCTGCATAAGCATGGCCATGGCCTTGGCATCTCGGGGAGTGAGACTCTGGCCTTTGACCCAAGACATGCCCCAACACAGCAGCCTCAATTCACTTGGCACAGAGTGTGCTCTTAAAATAGTGTGCTTAAGAAGACCATTTCCCCACATTTCTTTTAGTCTTTACTCAGCCGAGAGATGATGCAAACAAAGGCATGCAGGTTTATTTTAAAAGTCCTTGGTGGATGGTGTGTCTGTCTGCTCTCCTCCCAGCTCCCTAGCAACAGCTATATCATCCTTTTATAAATATCTTCATGGAAATTCCAGCTTTTCTGTGCAGGTTTCTGTCTCTGTTTTCTGTCTCCCAGTATCTTCCCCCCGCCCCTGCCTGTGTCTCTCTATTTCTCTGACTGTGCCCCCCCGACCCTGTCTCTGTCTCTCTCTGCATGTTTCTTTCTCTCTGGTGTGATTTCCCACATTAGCCACCGTCCACTTCTTTGATTCCTTCTTGGCAACGATAGCTACAGCACCATTATGCACCAAGCAGCCCTGCTTGCCTGCTACCTTAAAATAATAATGTTTCATGGTGACAAATGGATATAGTTAACAATGAAAGTAAAATGCTTAGCAGGCAGGGTGCGATCGTGTCAGATTTCTCTGCCTGGCAAAAAACAGAGAGCAGCCTGAGAATCTCTAAAGAAAGGAATATGCATGTGGGTAGCTGGCAATGTTTGCTGGGTGGACACCGCCACTCTTTTATTCTTAATTTAGCTTCTGGGGATCTTAGGCTAAGTTCTCAGAGGTAAACAATGGTCATTCTTAATTTACTAAGGCTTTGTCCTTGCCCTAGGAAACTTAAAAAGTAATGGCAGGTATTAAAATCTGGCTTTTCCATTAGCTATTTTCTTTTGATAAAAATTTAAAAACAAACATAAAAGCATTTGAATTAATTGAAAGAATAGAATCCTTTTCGGCTGAAGCTTCTATATTGTGTTGGAAAAGGACCAATTGAAGTTAAAAAAAATGAAAGAAAGAATGAAGGGAAAGGAAGAAAGAAAATGGGACTTTTAGCCTTCCTTTCCCTCCTCACTACTAAGAAGGAAAAGAAATCAGCACTGAAGAAATCTAACTGAATGCCTTCTGCGTGCACATGTGTGCACATCTGTGTTTTGCACACTGCCAGTGTGCCCTCTCCCTGGGTGCAGATGGCTACTCCAGGGGCAGCACATGTGGGCTGCAGATGTCTGAAAGTTGGCTAGCTTGTGCACATGGAAAGAGGAAAACAAGCGAGTGAGGTAGAGACCGCACAAGTCTAAATCAAAAGCAACTGTTCCACCATGAGGAAAGCAGGCAGGCCTTGCTCTGTGGACACTCCACTCTTTCTTTGCCGCCCAGACTGATCTTTGAAATAAAATAAAGAAGCGTGGCAGACTAACTAAAACATAGATAAAAATAATATATTTGGGTTTCAGAAAGAAAGAAAGAAAAAACCTGGCATGGCTTAAAAGACACTCATTTCATAACAACACATGTGCAAAGAATTACAATAATTGCAGTGCACACATCGGTAACAGACAGAGTGAACAATGAATATTAAAAACACATTCCTAGAGCGGCCCTGTGGCTTGGCAGCAGTGCACAGTGTGGAGACCTGTGAGGGAGTCAAAGGCCGCTTCTCTGCTGGCAGAGCTGTCAGGGTTTGGCAAGAGGAGGTGGGGCCCCTTGGAGTAGGAGCAGAGAGGAGGGAGGCAGGTGGTAGTGACTGTCACTGTGACTTCTCTCTTTTCCCCTGGCAGAGCTTAGGTGGCTTCAGGAGGGTTCACAGAGGAAGTCAGCCTCAACCCTTTGGGGCTCCAGCTCAGAGCTGAATCAGAGCCAGGCTGTGAAGGAGGAGGGATGGGGATGGAAAACCAAACACCAGAGAACAAACAGGCAGAAGGTAATGCTGGGAACACCCAGCCAGAGTCCTGGATGAAAATCCCAAGTTCTCTCTCAAGGCTGGCCTCCAGCATGACCTAGCATGAGGACTTCACTGCTGCAGAAATATAAATTGGGAAAGTGTTTATGTTCTGTGGGTGAAACACATTGATCTGCCTTTTCCATTTCAATCTTTGTTATGCAGTTGGGGGATGAATTCTCCCAGTGGTGTGTTCCAGAACCTTCAAAGGCATATTAACCAAACATTACAGATACATAATGATCTTTTCACAGTGAATCTCTTTCATTGTCAGCAAAGACAAAGGCCCTTCTCTTAAGTACAGCTTTGGCTCTGAATGTTCAGCTTTTGCCTCTTGTCATTGGCAAGAAATTGATTCTTCAATCCTTGCAACTTTGGCAATGATAATGGACAGAGGGTGGGAATCTCTAACCAAAGAGAGTGTTTCACACACTGGGAATTGAGGTGTGAGGATTCTTAAGCTGCAGGCCATGAACATTCAAGGGTTGGTAAGGTAGAATTCAGGGAGCTCTATAAACTCAAATGGGAAAAAATTACCTCTTTAATTTTGCTCATGTCTGAAATTTAGCATTCCCTTAACTGAAAGTGCAGGAAACAAGCCACATCATGCTAGTAATTCTTTTGACTTTGTCACCAGTATAAGTCATGGGTATTTTGATGTCACTTCACTGCTGTTTCAGATATTTATGATGATTATACTCAACACTACTTTGAAGTTATAATAATTATTAGGCCTGCTACAAGATCTTGTTATTTTGAGCATAACAAGAAGTATCATCAAAATAAAACATTTTGATGACTGTTTCAATATAATGGATTTCTTTGACATCTTAGATACTGTATTTTATTCTTAAAAAAAAAGATTACTTTGAGGAGGAGTGTGCAGACCACATGGCCATATTGCTGGTGGATTTAAGGCACACATGGCATTCTCCAGACCAGGGAGAAATCCAGACTCTAGAGCAGTCATGAGATGCTGAGTCCTACACAGAGAATTCCACAGTGGTCTGGCTCCATGTGTCTCTACACATGGGTGAGAGAACGCAAAGCAAACATGTGCCTCCAGACACAACTCCAGGGCCTTAACAAAGCAACTTCTTACTAGTCTACTCCTTAGATATATCCAGCAAATGTTAGCATTCACCAAAATGAACTTTGAATTTTCTCAATCATTTGCAGCAGAACTTCAAAATCGTTTTATTTTAAAAAAAATAACAAGAAGAAGAACCCCTCCAACAACCAGTTTCTCCAGATGGCCAAGAATGTGTGCTGCTAAATCACAGCTGATAAGAATGGCTAAGGGCTGATGAATGGATTTGACAGTTGCTGCATCCAGTAGAAAGAAAGAACATCTGTAAGAGGGATGATGAGAGAATCAAAATTATGGGGTGACATCTCTTAAATCAAGGAGTCAGTTATGAGAACTGACATCCATATCTCCACTTGCCCTAAGGATAAATAAGAGGAGTGGTTAATATTTGGAAGTGATGATTTATTATATTAGCCAGAACCTGAAATTCTGCAGAAAATATGAAAAATATTAGCAATCTTCACGGGCAACCTCAAAATAAAAAGTTTGGAAAGAAACTGAGTATTTTTACTAGAGTTTCTAATATAGCTATGTAGGAAAGTCAGGAGAGAGGGAGAGGGAGACGGAGAGAGGGAGAAAGAAATGTTTGATAAGATCCAGATCAGTAATATATCAGATAGTACATTAGTTTTTTATACATTTATTTATGTCATGTAATACTTTCAAGATTTTGATAATGTATTATTAACCCGAATCTTTCAGATGGGGGCACCGAAGCTCAGAGAATGAAACAAGTTGACTAAGGTCACAGGATAGTCAGTGGGATTTAAACTCAAGTTTTTTGACCCCCCGGATCACTTATCCCATGATTTTAATCATAAAAAAATTATAAAAATCTCTGAATCATTATAATTCAAGAAGTAGTTACAGGACTGAAGGATCAAATTTTAAGTTAAGAACATAAATAGCAGTGTGGTAACAGGTTACTACATATTGTTAAAAGTGATATTATGATTTCAAATAAAATTGTTTCTCATATGTATGTAGAAAGCAAATGAACTTGTCCCTCATTTAATCATTAAACAAATATAAAAGCAGCACTTGGAGTCAAATAGCTCCTTGACAATCTACCCATTTGTCAACACAATCCTCCCTATGCCTGTTGTCTAACATAGAACTTTCATTTCCATTCCCTGTTTATAGGAAATAGGAGAATCCACCTGTGCACGAGAATGACCAAATTTCACTCTGTTCAAATTGTGTTTCTGCATCAATGCTATCTCTTACCTACTGCATCTATAGGGAACCTAGGGTTAGGGTAGCTACTATCAAAAATTGTGAAGAAAGCAACAAAAGCAAATATCATGTTCATGCCAATGAAGAGCACGTCACCATCCATGTGCCTCCTCTCATTTCAAGCAAAACCATAATGAGCCAGGGAACATATTTTAGGTCCTTCTCGAAAGCATTTCTCTCCCCCATATCACAAGATATTGTGGCCTGCAAGCTACAGACATCAGATGATACTTTGGGGTCATCTCAAAGGCCTTGTCCAGTCCCAACTTTCCATGATTCCAGAAGGTTTAACAACTGTAAAGACAGAAAAGCCTCCGAGGGTGTCTTTCATAATGTGCTGTAGCCATCAGAATGCAAAGGGTTCTTGATTTAAGTTTGCTTATGTGAGACTACCCCTGAGCATTTCATGCTGCAGGAGTTATTCATTCAGTTTGAATAACTGGGGCAAGTTCTAGGATTTCAAAGACTAAGTAAATAACCTACGATCAGAAAATTCAATTTGTTCGTGAGGTGGAGAAAGGCATCCTGCCATTAAGCAGTCAGATGGAAAACATGCAAACCACAGTTTGTAGAACAGAAAAAGAACATTGAAAGCCCTTGCCCAGAAACACAGACAGTGCAGGAAACATACTCAGCAGAGCCAGCATGTCTATTGTAAATGTAGGAAGCAGGAATCTCAATCCCAATGAAATTGCAAGCCAAGTAACCAAGCACATCACTCCCAGACCACCCCCTCCAGTGGGGAGCACAGGGGAGCCTATGGGATTCACTCATGCAGAGAAGGGATTGGAAAAGATTCTGGTGGAGCCAAATGCTCTCTGGGTCAACACAGCTATTGTGGCAAATAGCAGTGATAGGCAAATATGGTGTGTGATTTGATAAGGCCACTTCTTCATTCGTAGGAAAAAAGAAATAAATTTCGAGGCGGCTGCTTCTCCTCTCTTGGCGGCGTCCCAGGCGCCAGCCACTGCGCGCGGAGCAAGCCAGAGAGAGGGCGCGAGCCGCGGCGCTGCCTGCACCCTGCGGCCTCTGGCAAGCCGGGGAACCAGTGCGCGTGCGCGGCGGCGGCCTCCGCGGCGACCGGGGAGCGGACGGGCGGGCGATCGAGCGGTGCGGGGCGCGAGGCGAGGCCGGGCCTAGAGCGACATGGGGGACCGGGAGCAGCTGCTGCAGCGGGCGCGGCTGGCCGAACAGGCGGAGCGCTATGACGACATAGCCTCCGCCATGAAGGCGGTGACAGCGCTGAATGAAACTCTCTCCAATGAAGATCGAAATCTCCTCTCAGTGGCCTATAAGAATGTGGTTGGTGCCCGGCGATCTTCTTGGAGGGTCATTAGCAGCATTGAGCAGAAAACCATGTCTGATGGAAATGAAAAGAAATTGGAGAAAGTTAAAGCTTACCGGGAGAAGATTGAGAAGGAGCTGGAGACAGCGTGCAATGATGTCTTGGCTCTGCTTGACAAGTTCCTCATCAAGAACTGCAATGATTTCCAGTATGAGAGCAAGGTGTTTTACCTGAAAATGAAAGGTGATTACTACCGCTATTTGGCAGAAGTGGCTTCTGGGGAGAAGAAAAACAGTGTGGTAGAAGCTTCCGAGGCAGCCTACAAAGAGGCCTTTGAAATCAGCAAAGAGCACATGCAGCCAACACATCCCATTTGGCTGGGCCTGGCTCTCAACTTCTCTGAGTTCTACTACGAGATCCAGAATGCACCTGAGCAGGCCTGCCTCTTAGCTAAACAAGCCTTCGATGATGCCATAGCTGAGCTGGGCACATTAAATGAGGATTCCTCTAAGGACTCCACACTCATCATGCAGTTGCTTCGAGACAACCTCACCCTCTGGACAAGTGACCAGCAGGATGAAGAAGCAGGAGAAGGCAACTGAAGATCCTTCAGATCCCTGGCCCTTCCTTCACCCACCATTCCCATCATCACCAATTCTTCCTTGCCACAGTCACTAAATATCTAGTGCTAAACCTATCTGTATTGGCAGCACAGCTACTCAGATCTGCTCTCCTGTCTCTTGGGAAGCAGTTTCAGATAAATCATCATGGGCATTGCTGGACTGATGGTTGCTTTGAGCCTACAGGAGCTCCCTTTTTGAATTGTGCAAAGAAGTGTGTTCTGAATGAGGCATTTAACTATGCCTATTAATCTATGGAAAATCTAGGCAAAAGTAATTGGGGAGTTTAGAGAGGAGAATTAGCCAACACAGGCTATGGTTGATATTTAAAACAAGCTGATAGTGTTTTGTTAAGCAGTACATCTTGTGCATGCAAAAATGAATTCAGCCCTTTCACCTCTTTCTTCAGCTAGTGGAAAACTGTTAAAGAAAGCTGATACAGAGAGACAACTTGCTCCTTTCCATCAGCTTTATAATAAACTTTGATGTGAGGTTTCAGTAGCACCTTGTTTTGCCTCTTTAAATTATGATGTACACAAACCTTTTAAATGCAATGCATCTAAAGTTTTGATATGTGTAACTTTTTCTTTTTTCTTTTTTTTTTGGTTGCAATTGTTTAAGAATCATGGATTTATTTTTTGTAACTCTGGCAGTAGTCCTTGTGTATCTTGACAGCACCATGTGTGTCAGCCCATGTCAATCAAGACAGGTGATTATGAAATCCCAGACCTAAAATAAATGTTTTGAAATTCAAAGGGTAAATAAATGCTGCTTTGGGGATATTAAAAAAAAGAAATAAATTTCTCTGAAAATAGAAGGAAAAGCTCATGATAAGCACAAATTAATTATTGTAAAGGATCTTGGAGAATTGCTGTGAATGGGGTGACAAAAATTACCTATATTTCCAAAATTGGATTATTACTAGTACAAAATCTGACTGTCTTTTTGTTCAGGGGTGCCCTCTTTTCCACATCAAAGAAATTGTGATGTATAAAATCAGACCCCACAGTGCTTATATTGTCTTGGGATCTACTGCACTGTTGGAGTAGTATAACTAGGGTTATTGCTATCTAGCCTATTTGCCACTTTTGTGCAATTTTGAAAAAGATCTTCCCCTTTTTCTAGTGGATGCAGTCCACACCAGAACACGCATTTTGGTAAGCAGAACTTGGGCTGGATTTCAGCCCCACTCTTACCCTCAGCTGGGAAGACCTGGTGCAGTTCTGGGTGCAATATTCTCTCTGTCACTAAGGGGTGGGTTTTGCTGGGTATTCAGATCCATCATACATCAAGGAGTACAACAGATGCTCCTAGTGCCTGGCTATATCCCCTCACTCACTCCAGAGGTCACCTGCAACTTCACCTTTATGTGTAAGCCAGGACTTCTCACCTCAACCTTCTTTCCTCTCTGCTTGAGGACTTTTTATCACTTTAGGAGCATATTGATGGACTCAGAGATTAATGCCCAGGAATAGTCTTCAACCAAAGAAGAGTAAGTAATCTCCAGTCTCTTTGCCTCTGGATGGGTCCATCTTAGTTGATATTAGTTGCCTGCATGGTGTCCCATAGGGTCCTCAGCAGGATGGAGCCTCAGTTGCCCAGAGTGGTCATCCGCTCATTAACACACCCTCTTTTGATTTTCTTTTCTTCCCTTCCTTTGACTGAATTCACAACCCCAAATGTGATGGTGTTAGGAGTGAGACTTTTGCAAGATAAAAAGGTTCTGGAATGGGATTAGCACCCTTATCAAAATGACTAAAGAAAGCTCTCTTCCCCTCTTTTTCCCCATATAAGGACACAGCAAGATATCAGCAGACTATAACTCAGAAGAGTCAAACTTGACCACGATGACATCTTAATCCCAGAGATGAGACTCCAAAGCTGAGAGAAGTAAATTCTTGTTGTTTGTAAGCGACTTGGTCTATGGTATTTTGTTACAGCAGTCTGAACAGACTAGAATCCTTTCTTACTCCTTCTTCATATGTACTATGAAATCCTTACATACAAATTCTTGTCTCAGTGTCTGATTTTGAGGAAACAAAATGAAGACACTGGGCTTCCTTGCTGCTAGAATTCTAACACTTGGCTTGATGTACAGCATTTGGAGTTTTAAATCTAATTTGGTCAGGATGTGAATTTCTTCATGAGTCGAAGTACTATTTCACAAGACAGATAACATCAAGAACGTAGCAAATCACACCATACAAGGAGAAGTGGAGTGTTCACTCAGAGAACTTACAATGGGAAAAAAAAATTTCTATGACTGTATTAAAGTGAATGTACTTAAAGAAAAAGCAAACTGTAGTTCTGCAGTTAGCAGAGGGGAAGAGGAGGGAGAAAACTGAGTGTCTGTGCTTGTTAACATCTATGCAGTATGTTCAGGTTTAGTGTGATCATCTTGCTTGTGAGGTAGGAGGATTGAATGAGGGATGGGAAAGAGATTATTTCTTTGACCCTCACTGCAGGAGCTTGCTGGATGCTGCCTAGAAAGAGAAGTAAATGTTTATGAGCAGAAACACAGCATGGCACAGTTGCTGTTCATCTGTCCATTGAGTTTTAAAGTTAGCCTCCAAATCTGGTAACCCAGTTCAGGCATCCACGGAGCTCTACATTGACATATGCTCTACATATGACATAACTCTGTGGGAACCAACAGTACACAAGCCCTGTTCTTAAAGAAATTGCAATCTGATAGAGGACAGAAGACATACCAAGACAGTTGGCACAAGTAAAACCTGCCTCCAAATTCAAGATGTTTAAGACTTTAAGCATTTTCAGAACAGGATTGCATTTTTTTAACACATGTATATGGCCTACAAGAAGTGCCATGAACACAGCTGGAGCTCATAGGTGGTGTTTGAATTACCCAAGGAAGAATTTTATTCTGTAACATAAAGTTCCTTGGAAAAAGAGAGAAGACACGAACTCATTGTGAATAGGGTAATAAGGAAAGGCTATATGGAAGAGGTGACTTTGAAGCTGATTGACAGTTTCACAGTAAAACATACCCAAGTAAAATGGGTTCTATGAAGTTCCCCTTTGCTTGTCAGTAGAGATCTGGGCTCCAGTGTGGAGAAATGTCCTTTCCCCCATCGGTGGTAGTATCCCAGGGATGCATATTCAGTTCTGACTTATTAATATATATTTTTAATGGTTTACTCTTGAAATAAAATCTCAGCCTTTCCTTCTCTTGACATCAATGGAGAGGTTTAATTTCACAGCTTTCTCTGCAGCGAAGGGACCAATGTTAGTTTATACTTCCTTGTTTTTCAGAGACATGCTTATAAGTACAGCACATATTTGAAGATAGGAAAGAAAAAAATGAGAAAATGAATGCTATTTGGGAGAACTGAGCCTCCCAAAGAGAAAACAAGAGGCTGCTAAGTAGATTTGTGTTTTAACTTGTAATCCTTCTTGCTCCCAGCTTGTAGCCACCTCACTCCTTCACACCCTATCTTGATTTTCCTCTGTCAGGGATCATAACAATGCCCTCAGGGATGCTTCATGTATGTCAGGGGAACAGCAGCAAGAGTTTATATGGAAGACCTTTACTTAGGGAAACCCTTTGACAGGCAGGGTTCCCCCAGTGATCAGAAGGTACAGAAATTAGCTTTTCATTAACTGGTGAGCCCTATGAAATTGCCATTTTTGTGGGTCAGCAAATGGTTGATTAGCAGCAATTTTACATGGTTCAAGCCAATAATTTGGTAGGACAATTGACCTGTCCCCCAGGAACATAAAATAAATCTTGAAGGTTTTCATTTATTTCCTCTTTCCTCTTCCCTGATTTTAATTGCAGCATGTCTCCATAGTAGATGTGCTGCATGCAAACTCTTAGTGATCTGCAGAGGTCACCACAGAAAGAGTAGACTGATTCTCAGTCCATGAGATGGATCATAGACCATGCATATTCTTGGATCTGTCTCATGGTCATACCTCTATGAACCCTTCCCCTTGGTGCTGCCAGAAAGTTCCAAGTTTCTGCTCCTCTGGGATCAGTCATCTTCTCCCTCTCTGGCCATTCCCTCTAGATCAGGAAGATCCTTTAATTTTGGTCTTTTCCTAAGCTTTTCCAAAACAACTCTGCTTCCGTCTATAAACTTCCCTTTCCTTTATTTCTCCAGTGAATTTACTGTGTTCTAAAACTTTGTGTCTTTGGAAAGCAAAAGCCAGAAGTTCTTGGAGGTTTTCTACTTTCTGATTATAATACAAACTCCCCCTGGGGCAAGGTAAAGCAGAGCCTACTTAAATGGGACAAGCGCAGTGGGAGGGAAAAGTGGAGGAAAGACATAATTACCATCACAAAATATTTAGCCACAAGGAAAATATATGGTAAAGTGGTAGAGTTAGAAATGTACAAGGACATCATATTCTTAATAATTTTGTTCAGGCTGGACTTTAATTTTTCTGATGTTGTAGAGTATTTAAGACACAAAGAAGAATTCATGCCATCATTTTGCTCCAGACCTTCCTCCTCAGGGGAAGCAAATTAGCACAGCCCCCCTCCCTCGAAGGATACAGGGCTGATGTATGTTTGTGAGGTGGATTTGGGTTGATTTCTACTCTGTCTGAACTGGTTTAGTACAAATAATCCTAATAAAAGCACAGGAATCATTTCCAGACACTGAGGATGAGAGTAGGACAGGCCAAAGGAACTTCCTCTCTCAGCCCTAAGCTTATAGCTCCTCCTTGCATTTTTTTTCCTCCTGAAGCCATTCAAAATTTTTGTTTCAAGCCAGCTTCAGGCTCTTTGCCACCCATTCACACGTGGGTGGCACTGGTTTTTGCTTAAAAGAAAACTTTTTTTTTTTTTTTTGCTTGACTTTCTGTTTGCCTAGTTACCGAGGTGATCGACTCGGCTATTTTGAAAGCTACTTTTCAGAAGCCTTACATTTTCTATGCACCACTGATAGCAAATATTTCATGCCTGAGTCAGGGAGCCGAGGTCTTTGTTGAGGTCACCATGTGGTGCCTTGACTTCATGGTGTCCTCGAGATACTGCCAAAGAGGCCGCACACCTGGTGAGCTGGAGGACATGTCACCCTTTAGAAAAACACATCTGTTCAAGAGTGGCAGTGCCAGCCGGGGCCTTGAGACAGGCTGAACAAAGGCAGACTTGGGGATGATCTAGAGATGACAGTGAGCAACAAACACTAAAGGCCTGGCTGACACACACTGCCCCAGAGTTTTCTATTAAACCCTGTTGTTTTCCAACAACTTTGAAAAAGAGATGCAAGGGCCACGCAGGAGGAATATATCTCAATGAGAAAAACCATTGTGCCAGATAAGAAATGAAAATGAGATATAATACTAAAGATGGACTGAAGTATCCTGTGGTGTCAGCAAGTAAAAAAATGTTTATGGATGAATTATTATTTGGGGACAAGAGTTTGAATGCCAAGTGGAGGGAAACAAAACTGTTGTTTACTGAGTCAAGACCCATTCTCTCATTAGTTCCTCAGTGTGTAAAAGGAGATTCCTGACTTCTCATGTGGAAAGAAATGGGGGCAGGCCTAGGCTTGTTGAGGAGGCTGAGATGTGAGCAGATGAAACCCAAACCAACAGTGGCAAGGATGAAAGGCTCCTAAATGGCCTCAGAAAGACATGGGATGTGGCCCCATGTACTCTCTCTCACCATATAATCCAGCATGAATTTTCTTCTGCTCTGGGCAAAAAGTAGTACAGGTTGAAAGACAGCAGTGAATGGCCGCTTTGCTTCATGACTGTGGCCATGAAAGGTGCTGAAAAACCAAAGGAAAATCTTTTATTGATATTGATTCAGTTCCACAATTATATAATTGTCAAATTTGAGACCTTACAGTTAGCAAGTTTCTCCACTTATAGGGAAAAAAAATGTTACTTGAAAGGAATTTAACTTTTTTTTTCCTCAAGAGCTATTTTTAAAATTATTATTATTATTATTATTATTATTATTATTGATACTGGAGATTGAACGCAAGGGCACTTAACCACTGAGCCACATCCCCAGCCCTTTTTATTTTTTATTTAGAAACACGGTCTCACTAGGTTGCTTATAGCCTCATGCTAAGTTGCTGAGGTTGGCATTAAACCTGTGATCTTCCTGCTTCAGCCTCCTGAGACACTGGGATTACACTGCACCAGGCTTCCAAGAGCTTTTAAGGAAATATTTTTTCATGACCTCAGATATTCTGGGGCCAGTGAATAGAACTTACTTACTGTCCAAAGATGGTGGAATGGTTTTCCAATCACACTATCCCAGGTAGGGCATAATTATTAACACTGCCTCACAGCAGATAAACTGATCAGAAGGGTAGGAGGAACTTGTCTCTAGGCCTGGGAAAGAACAAGAAGGCTAGATGCCCACAACCAAGCACAGAGCACAGATCTGTGCTTCAGTCCTTTCCCATCTCTTCTCACCTTGACATACCATTGGAATTTTGAACAAAGACTGACAGGTACTGAAACTTTCTTGGGGAAGATTAGCCTCAGACATTGATAAGGCATCATAGGAATGCAGCTGCTTACTATGGAAAGAGCATGACCCGGCAAAGAAAGAAAATGAATAATTGTGAAAAGAATATTTTTATACACAATATGAAACTAGAGACTTTTTCTAAGTTCATTTCTTTCTTTCTTTCTTTCTTTTTTGTGCAAAAACGACAGCTAGACATATCCATCAAAGTTCTGGCTGGACTAGAAGTATATACCTGAGAAATGGCCACTGACAGGTCAGCCTCCTCTCATGGCTTGTCCCCTTCCCACACAGATCAGTTCCCAACCCAGTGCTTTGGTAGCACAATGGAAGAGTGGGAAGAGTCCCGAGTTTGCAAGCTGTGCTTATAACCACATTATGTTCTCTATCACGAAGGGACTTTGTAGCCTTGGAAAAATCGTTCAACCTTTTTTGCACCTTGGTGATCTTCTCAGTGAAAGGGGGTGCTCCTACTTTCCAAATGCTAACGGTTTGTTGTGAGGGTCAACAAGAAAAGACAAAGGAAAGAATGTCCAGGGAGAACTGAAAAGTACTGTGCACACCTGTGAGTTCTGTAAAACCAAGCTGTAAGGTGGGTGTTCTTTAGAACATGGCTTCCCTGCATAGAAGATCCCACTAACCACAAATATAAAGCCACAAGTGATGACATGTTTAAGAACTACTGAAGAGTGCGTGCATTTCTACTCTCTGAGGGGCCTCCTGGTGAACATTTGATTCCTTTCAGCTTTCTCGAGGAGGGACCACATTTTCCTGAATTCTGCCATTTTTCCTCATAAAAAGTCCCCTCCCCCTCTTTATGCAACATGTGGTGATATGAAGGACAGTGAGGGTTTGACTTTGCGGTCCCTCTGGATATATTCCCCAAATTAAGATTTTATAATTACTTTCATCAAAGGTATGTTGTCAGAGGCAAGCAAGACAAAGTACTGGATTTCCATCGAGAACTGGCAAAATTTCATAAATCCCAAGCCCTGAATTCTTCAGATTTCAGAGTCTGTAGATCAATTTCAGTAAAACAAAGAGGCTAAAGAGGGGGGAAAACTGTATCACCTTGAAACCATTTTGTATTATGCTGAACTAATACAGAGAACTTTCCCCTGTTCCACCACTTAAGACTTAACATTCTTTGCCCTTGTGCCAAATTTAGGGTTTGGGGCCAGGGGGTGTAGGTGGCAGGGAAATGTATATTTTTTTAATATTCACTCAAGACTCTACTTCAATTTTTATTACAGGCCCCTGAACTCCCTAGGCAGGAAGAAATTTTGAATGAACTCTGCTTTTAGTGACCAGGAGTGGAGACATAAAAGAAGCTTTTCAGCCTCTCTGGTTACAGAGATAAGTACAAAGGGTAACTGGCATTAAGTCTGTAGTAATAGCTGCTATAAGTACTGACCATGATTTGAATCTCTCGATAACTGATTCTGGGGAGGCTGGAATATTTATCAAGCCATTAGGAGAAGCTGTTTCTTGCTGATAAGATGCCTACAACTGATGAGGTCCACCTGAAGACAGGAACCAGGCTGGGCTGGATTTACAGCCATTTGTAGAGAGAGCAAAAAAAAGTGTTCTCCTTAAGTACAGCACGAGAGATTCATCAGCAAAATTATGCAATCTGTCGCCTAGGGCAAGCCTATGGAATCCTAACGACGCAGAGTTGGAGGGCACCCTCACATAGAAGGTGACTGGATACCACACTCTGACTTGTCCACCAAGTCACAATTTCACTGATTTGGAGGCTGAGTGAGTAGGGAGGAAATGGGATGAATGAGATGGAAAAGCTATTAATCTGTGGATCTCACCTTTCAGAAACACTGAATTATAAGGTGACAGATGTATGATTATCCTGGACTTAAAAAACAACAACAAAAACAACAAAATCACCCATTTTATACAAACCGAGGGCCTTAGTGTGGGTTATTACTATAGCAGAAGAAGCTGTCGTGCAGAAAACATTAAAGTTAAAGACAAACTGTAATAAAGCAGTTCTTACATTTTAGTTTCCCTCTTTGTAAAGTTTATATCTGGGTGTAACCTTGGTACCAGCTTTTATACTTCAGGGTTTTTTTTTTCTTTTTCTTTTTCCATTTCTTTTTCTCTTTCTATATTTTGCTTTAAAGAAAACAAATTGACTATCTCATACTTAAAATTATGCATTTAGTTGTCTTTAAAAATTGGAACTTGTTTTTCTAGATCGATTCTATTTTTAAAAATAAAACCTGGGCTGAGAGGAGGCTACGCTGACATACCTGCTGGGTGGACTCTCCTGCAAGCCTCTAGGCCATCGCCCTGAATGTTTTTAAGGAAACAATATCATTTTTACCTTCTCAGTTAGTTTTCGAAAGCATACAGGTTTGCTTTTAATGAGGAAGATAACTTTCCCTTCTTTCTAGGCTCAGACTGTTCATTGCCCAATATTTGCCTACAGGCTACTCATGAGACGTAAGTTTATGGAGGATTGCCTGGAAGACATGCAGTTAGTTTATTTGACTGAATATGCTATATTTTTATCTCTGGATCAAACCAAGCCATCAGAGAAATGGTTATTTGCATCTTACTGGCTTTTGTTCCTCTCGAAGAAAAATCGTTTTTACTGAGTTTTTCAATTCACGTCTGGTCCTTGCAGTGTTCGGCTTTCAGTCGGCTGTGAAGACTTCCTTAATAAATAGCTCTATGTAATTTGCTGCTGTCAGACTGGCAGTGGAAGGTGTCATCTCTTGCCTCTCCCCTCTGTTCCACGAAACCTCTGTTTTAGAAGGAGATGAACTCAGTTCTTCCCAGCTGGGTAAAGTGTGTGTGGTGTGTGTGTATGTGTGTGTGTGCATGTGTGTGTGTGCATGTGTGTGTGTGTGTGTGTGTGTGTGTGTGTGTGTGAGGGTGGTGGTGGTTCCCTGCTTACCTTTGGTTTCATCCACAAAGACCCATAGCCCCTCTGGTGGCCCCTTGAGCCTGTGTGGTGACTAGTGCTTACTCTCTCTCTTTTCATCTTGTTGGCCACACAGTAATAGCATGGTTGTTAACAACACAGACTCTGGAGCCAGACAGCTTGGGTCTAATGTTAGTGTAGCAAACCATTGATCAAGTAAGTGAATGAATTTTTTAAGGATGGGCCACCTCTTGAGGCTGTATTGTTTGGGGCAAGTTTCTTAAGCTCTCTATGCTTCAATTTTATAATCTCTCAAATAGAGATAATATTAATATCTGTGTCCTAGAATCAGGATGAGGAGTTTAAAAATTTAAAGTGCTTAGGAAAATTCTTGGTACAGAATAAATTCTATATAAATGTTAGTTATTATTCTTATTAGCAGATTGGTTTCTTCAAAAAAAATCTTTTATTACATGGATTGGAATCAGCCACCTCAAATTATTTTGGGAAAGGAAAGGAAAAAATAATTCTAGAATGTGAAAATTAAAATGTAGGATCAAAGGGACTTCAATTAAACTCAAATAATATGCTAATTTCTACTTTAATTATCTGAATGTTTGGGTAAAACTGCTTCTTTACCTGGATTGTTCTGGATGACTATGGCCATCTCTCTACCTCTTGTATTTCTCTCTTAAACACTGAGCTCAGAGGTAAAGCAACTGAAGCCAAGTATGGCTTAAGTGAATGTTAGGACTGATTTTAAGAATAATTTAATCCTCGGTTGCCACTCCTGGAGCATTTTCCTTTCCATTTTACTTTAAATGTATGTAACCCAAGTGCTTTTGGCATCTTCAAAATGTCAGTGAGATCCACAACAAAACCATATTCTGATTCAAACTCCAGTTCTTGCTGTTCTGCCACTCTCCTGGTAGCCTGTGAATAAAGGACCATTGGCAATGTACCAGGATCCCGGCTCTGAGCAGCAGCCTGGGAGGCCCTTCTCCTGTACCCCAGCCAGGTGGCTGTGCCCCGACAGAGAATCCTGGCTCCCAGAGGGCTGGGCTTTGCTTCAGAAGCAGCAGAAGCCAAAGAGAAAAATGGTTCTGTTCCAATGTGCCTTGTCCCTGCCCGGTTCAGTATCTTCCTCCAGCACAGAAATTTCAGGCACTAGCTTCTCAGTGTGGGGCTTGCTTTAGAGCCTAGACCTTATGCTGGGGCTAAGCAGATAAAATATTAAGCACCAGTGCACTCCTAGAATCATTAGCACTGAATTCACAGGTAATGAATTTGACCCGAGGCTATCTGGGGCCTATTGCTTTTATTTCCCACCCACAGCATACACCTTTCAGTAATGAACTCTCACTGCACAAGTTGGGGGTACACATACTGTGTCCTCAGAAGGCTTCAAAAGACTCTTCTACCAGACACTGCAGCCCTGTGGGCTCCAAACCCTCTGCCAGGAGCTGAGAGGAAGAAAAGACAATCACATTCCTGTCTTGTTTCACTGATGAGAAAACTCTACTTCTTAAGCCAAACTACTAATTTGAAACAATCTGGAGGTTTTAAAAAAATCTATGAAAATGGATTAAAGTTAAGTGGTACACCTTCCCCCCTTTCCATAATTATTTTAAATTGCTTCATTAATTGACCAACATCATCTTCTTCCATTGATCCTGGGAGGCTGGTAGCTTTGGTCTCATCATCTCTGAGCACCCAATAGAGCAGTCAAGTCTTAGAGAGGAGAGAATCAAATCTCAAGCAAATAGAGACAGGTTTTGAAAGTGGTCTCAGATGCTGGACCTGGTGTTGAAGCTTCCATGTTTTTCTTGTTGTCTGAACTTGGTCTAAACTGATAAAGTGGGGAATGGCAATCCCCAGCATCCCTCCCCAGAAAGAAATGAAGTGGGGAGTGACAAATTTACTTTGCATAGGGGCTACCCAAATATTTTTAACAAAAGAGAGAAGCACATTTCCAGTCTAGAGAAATTATCAGCTAGTTTGATAAGTTTTGTAGCCCAAAGTAGATTGTGGAGCTGCAAGACTTTGGAATGGAGCAAATTACATTCATTAAACTGTCAAAGAAACTTTGTTTCATGTATAATTGTGATCACAGGCCTGGGGGCGGGGCGGTTGTAATATCAGACTTTTGCTCATTGCATTTTGGAATATAAAAATTACACAGTTTAAATATAAAGTATTATTTGAAACTTGTTTTTCTGTACTGGACTCCTGAAGTCAGCTACGAGTTATTTCCTGTCTGGCATTTATGAAGGCTCTTTTGGTCTTTTAATACAATGCTCTGAATCATAGTGAGGGATTGTAGAGATTGTGTTCAGGAAATTATCTTCAAATATGCAAAAGAGTAAGTTAGTGTGGGATAAGCTTGACTGTCTGATCTTTAAATCCAGAAGAACGCTGCAAGAAAATAGAATAAGAGGTTAGTATGGGGAGAGAAAATAATTCTAATCTAATGTACTGCAATGATAAATCTATTCAAGGATGAATATGTTATGGCTAAATGCTGAGCTGTGGCTAATGTAGTATTGCAAATCATTGAACAAGTTAATGAATGAATTTGTCTTCAGTGATTATCAGGCATAGGGACTGTTTCTATTGTATGGAAAACCCAACCCAAAATGATTCGAGAGGAAACTTATTTGCTGATGTAACTAAACATTCCAGGCATATCTGGTTTCAGGCAAAGCTTTACTTAGTAGGGATATCAGGACCAGCCTAGGTACTTGTTGACATGGCTCTGTTGTCTGCTATGTGTTGGATTAATCCTTAGGCTCCACACAGGGTTTATAGGTGGTTAAAGCTGCTATTTACTTTTGTTATTCAAAGTAAGGTTCAAAAGTTTCATTAAGAGTTTCATGACATCACACTAGTTCTGATCCCTTTCCCTGAACCAATTGCAGTGGCCAGCAGATCCTTAAGTTCTGATTGGCTGGCTTTAGGTCATATATCATGAATGGAGTTAAGGTTGGGGTCAGTTCTGCCATTATTACTATGGAGTAATATGGAGTAATCCTGTTATGGTTCAGTCCTGCCAAGGGAGTCTTCTCCCAGGTCTGTAGCTTTCCTCCAATTCTGGTTACAATATTCCATCCTCCTATCCCTATAAACCTAGTGGCACTTATATTTTGTCAATATTCTTAGTTACTGTGATTCATAGTATCTTAATGATTCTCTTATTCTTGATCACATCTTGGGAAATAGTTTTTTTCACTGTATTTTCTTTAATTAACCCTATAAATCTACCATTTCTGGCCTGAATTTCAACTGATACAGACTAAGTGGTTGGGAGTCATTCATCTCTACTTTGTTTAATGGTTTTCTTCATTGTACTTCAAAACTACCTTATTTTAAAATGGAATATATTTTAATATATGTTGTTTAATTGTGAATATAATCCCTATTCTCTTGTTTGATATTTAAAATCTACTGGATGGGAAAAGGTTTGCAACAAATCTTTAAATGGAGATACATCTAAGGAGCAAGAAGTGGCTTTGCATGAATTGCCAGCATTTTCTTTTACTCTGGGGGAAAGCTGACCTTTCCTCAAACCTTTCTCTACAGGATGACATTATGAAGTAAGGCATCTTCCGCCTCAAAGGTCACTGTTTGGTCTGGGCTTCATTCAAAGTGTATAGAGTCCAAGATGAAAGTAAATCTGGCACTTTTACCAGAGTCATTTGGGGGAATATGCCATTTAATCTATTGGATAATAATGGAAGAAGTCCCAGAGTCATTTCCTAGAATTAATGAGAAAATGGCATGAGGGCACAGCAAGTTCCTCCCTTATTTATTTTGCTTAATTGGCGTACATGTTTTTTTTGGGGAACTTTAAAAAGAAACTTGGCAATAGATATGTGAACACATCAAGTAGAGTTTGGATTGCTTACTCTTCCATGAGAGTTAAATCTGGCAAAAACACTAAGTTTATTTAAGAGCAATTAGTTGAAGGCCAACAAAGAAAATAAACCTTCCTTTCTATCTTTCCAGTTTTGTGTGTTCCCTTGCTAATAAGCCTCAAAGACTGCCCTCCAGACAACAACTTAAAATTTTAAATTATGTTATTAATGTAATTAAAGTCACATTTAAATTCTGCATGGCATGTAATAATATTTCTGAGAGAGTGATCTTGATGTGATTTTTTCAATGAATGTCCTTATCTAAGTGGCAAGCATCTGCTAAGAAAAAATATACAATATGTTTTTGATGCTTAGCTCCTCAGTAGGAATCAGGTGTAAAGTTGCAGAGAAATTTAACATAATAAATTTAACATCATAAATATAACATACATACATACATACATTATTCTTACTACAAGTTTGTACAAATATGCAAGGGAGTTTTTGAAAGGTTTTCTCTTAGCAGCACATTTTATTATTATCAGAATATTCAGGCATGTTACTAAAATGTAGGCGATAATTTAAATAATTATCAACAAATTTGCTTTAATGGCCAAAGTTTCTCTGCTTATATATCTAACTGAGCTAATTAAATCCATAAATATGAGACTGGAATAATAATACTACTGGTTGAGTTTTCTGGTGGTATGATTAAAAGGTTCTATGAGAGACTAACCTTCAGATATTATGCTGGGGACAGCCTTTCAAAGAAACGATAGCGATAAGGCTTCAGGAGAGAGAGACAACACTGGAATAAAAGTTCAACATGCCCCAAAGGATTCTGACAGTGCGTGATGACTGGAGGCCTAAGAGCTAATAAAAGATAAACTTTCTACAGAAGAGCTGTCAAAAACAAAAGAGAATAAAGAAAAAGGAAAAAAAAATGGGGGGCGGGGAAGGGACTAAGAAATAGCCCCAAGAAAGAAAACTTGGGCAAGCTCTCTTTTTACAGCAGAACAGACAGAAAAGATTAAAATGAAGATACATTAAACTATCATACAATTTTCTGTCTTTTAAAATGCATTTCTAGAACTGACCTTTATAAAGTTTATTTCTACTTTCTGGCTGAGTGGAAGAATGAAAGATCACTGATAAAACTCTCTTAATCCTTCAGTCTTTTGTGAATGAGTGAATAATAAGAACGTTTTTCTATACCTAGTCAGAAATCACATTTTTCTGAGGCCACAGAGAAAGGGAACAGAGTGGGTCAGCTGAGGGTTAGATTATTCTCTTTCAGTACCTCTTGGTTGGGCCAGGCCTGAGTAAAAAAAGGGCTGGTGGCTTTTTCTCATCTAGGTTTACCTTTCCAGAACAATCAGATTAGCTTAATGTGGAGGAGATGTGGATGGGATGGAGAACCCTTTTTTAGTCTCTTGTATTGGAAATACGAATTCCATGGGAAGAAGAATCTATCCTCTGCTAGTAGAATGTAGGTACAGACAGGACCTCAGAAAAGTTTGCATTTCATTTGAGTGAGTGAGGCTGGCCTGGTGTTCCTAGGTCAGTGGAAGCTAAAGCTAAGGCACAGCAGGGCAGAGAGGCCACCCACCTTCAGGCATCTGCAACCTTTAATGGGCCCCCTGTTTGGAAGGTCCCCATGCTTAATTGAAAACTCTGCTCTTCTTTGTTTTGAAAGTCTTAACACTTTTTGAATGGTGGGCCCTGTAATTTCATTTTGCACTTGGTTCTGTAAACTGTTAGGCATAAGCTTAAGTATAAACTTCCCCTAACTTGGAATATCCAAAGCATCCATAACTGTTTAAGAGGACTTTCTTTCTACCTTTCAAAAACAGCTTATGGTTGGTCTCAGAAAAGTAGAAGAATGTGGCCCAAACCTTCACACTTCACTCAGAGCTTCAACATCCAACACTGCACTGGCCAAAGGTACATTGGACCATAAAAATCTTTAGGTGCTTAGAACTAAACCATTGGTTCTAAGTCATTTGCCTTTTCTGTATCACATTGCAGTGAGTATGTGATAAGAATCTGATAAATCACAACATCCTCAGTGCAAAGTCACATTCCTCTAAAGCTAAATGAGGGAAGAAGCAGTCAATAAGAATTCATCGATCCCCATGGGCTGTTCAGTAGTGTTGTAGTAAGTGCTATCTCTACCTGTTTATACTTCTTTTTTACTATTCCCTCTTTCACATGAATATTTTATGGTTCCATAAAGATCCCAACCGACAATAAGACAGTATAGCATATTGGTTGAGAGAATGAGCTCAAGGCTGGAAGATTTGAGTAAAATTCCTTAAGCCAGCATTTCCTAACTGCGTAACCTTGAGGAAATGCTCTTTTCCCTGGGTAAGGGTGTCTTCAGACATTAAGAGGGTAAATATGGGTACCTACTTTATTATTTTCATGTGAGAATTAAACGTGTTAAACTAACTGCATTAAAAGTGTTTTTTAAGTATTTCCTAATCTTAAAACTATTTGTTTATGGACATTTCAGACAGGAGTTGTGCATGTTTTTGATGCCCAAAAGTATGTACATGTATAGGCCTAATCTTCCCCTTCCAAAAAAAAAAAATCTCTGGTGGCAAGATTAAGTTAGAAAACATCACAATTCTTAGCGCTTATTACAATTTTAAAGAAAACCATATATATTGAAATTTTTAGTAGCTTTAGATGCAGAAATTAAAAAGTTATAGTTCGACAGTAAAGTTAATTCATAGGCCTCTACAAGAAAAAGAAGAAATGTGTCTCTTTCACCAGTCAGTGGCCTACAATTGATTGTAATTACCAGTTTGTACAGGACTGTATGGGTAGGAGGGTCAAAGATTGCCAAGAACTTTCCCACTGCTCAGCAGCTAATGGGACACAGCTGCAAGGGAAATAAAACAGTGTAATTAAAGTTTAGTCTCTTTTGTTCCCTTCTTTAAGAAATACAGTTCCAATTTTCATGTCACCAAAGAAGTAGTGAAGAGATCTTCATGTGCTGTAGGGAGAAAGAATCCTTTGTATGACAAAATCTTATTTATCTAGGATTCTTGGACTGGCCTTCGCCATCTTCTTAATGATTAAAATCTGACCTCAGCTAACAGTTCTGTGATTGGGAGATGCTCTTTAGGTACATTAATATTTAAAAGGACTAAGGAAAAGGTAAAGAAGAAAAAGAAAATCTGAACATTCCAAATGATCCTCCCTTTCTCTCGCTGTTCAGCTTGCACATTATATCTAGTTTCCACATTTCTTTGATTTACAGAATCAAAGGTAAAAGGTCTATATGTCAGGCAGTTTATAAATGTTGTCTTATTTTTTAAAACTTACAAGCTTCTCCAATATCATGGAAATAATTTCGGTAGAAAACAGTTTAATATCTCTTTATGACATTACTAATTAAAACACCTATAGTCAAGCAAGTCAATTTATAATTCACTAGTGATCTTTATGAGTTTATTTTGCTTTCATACTCATACATATGATTATAAAACAAATAAGTTAATATCTAAACTCTGGTTGTATTGAATGCTAATTTTATAACTATTTTTTTCTTATTTTAACAATAAAAATACATTCATTAAATTAGTCAGGAGTTCTCTACCCATTATATCAAAAAAGGGTAAGGAAAGTCATTTTTTACTTCTCCACCTAGAGAAAAGCATTTTCATGGATGGATATGTAGAATTATTTCTTCACATACATATGTGCAAACTCAAACATATACAAAGGTATAAATACACATATACACATGCACACTAACACACAGGATATAGGGTTTATGACATGCATATATTTCAAAAGAACATATGGTTTTCCAATGTATTATTACACATCCCATTATGATAATTATATACTGTAATAATTATGATATATTACAAGAAAATATATACAAAGAAATATCTAATATCTATGCCAATTATGCAAGCAGAAATACAAATTACATAATTTCATTCTTAAAATAGAGCATCATGAATTGTTAAATCTGTCTCGGTAGTGTTTCAATTGGTGTTAATGTCTTTACAGGTCTAGCAGTTTAGGAAAAATTCATTTCCTTGGAAATTAGGATAAATTATTAGTGAAAGTAAAGTGACTTTTGTCACATCCTTAATCTAATATTTTAATCTAGTTTTTTCTTTTGACTTTACAACTCAGCCCTATACTCCATTTTTTTTTTTTTTTAGGAACATCGTGATTACATTTTCTCTTGTTTTCCCCAAATTCCAATGAAGTCACACCTGAATTCCTACCAACTTTCCCTTTAAATAGTATGTATGCTTATTTATCTCTAGTCTTTCTACATCAAAATTTACCTGCTCCTTTTCTTAACCAGTTATCTGTTGAAACATAATCCTGCCTAATAAATATGTACTCTTAACTGAATTGACAAAGTGATGGGTCAAATGCTTTGTGGGGTTTCAGAAATAAAATAGGTGCAATTTATAAGCTTATGGTATGGATAATTATAATAAAATAAGGGACACGATCAGGGTAAATAGTGGAGGACAAATACAGTTCCAAAAGAATCATATGCCAGAGAGTGGGAGAGTGGTAGTGGGAGGTAGTTCCATAAATGATGTACCATTTCACTGAATCACATCTGGAAAAGGACAAACAAGGCACAACATCTTCCTCTGAGGTTCAGGCTTTGACTGATTTTCAGAGACTATTTCTTTATAGATGTTTTATGTTCACAGCAAAATTGAATAAAGGGTTTTTTCCATGTGTTATCTGCACTGTAGCATTCACAGTCACACCGGCTACCAGCATCCCCCTCCAGAGCAGTACATTGGTTACAATTGGTGGTTTGGGGATTATTTTAAAAAATAAAATAAAGAATTAGAATAACAAAACATCCATTTTCATATCCAATGACTCTCTTAGTACAACTGATCACAAAATACTAAAAATTGTCCCAAGGTGAATATAAATGTAAGATTCCTCTAATAATTCTATGGAGACTCAAATGCCCAATTGGCTCTGTGCATCATTATGATGACCATTTCCTCTCACTCTCCATAATTCCTAACGCCCTACATCTCGACCCTTTGGAACACAATGACAGTCCTTGTTAACCATTCCCCATATGTTCCACCTAAACTATGTAAGATTACTTTATAATATTTCTCTTATGAGAAAACTGACTCTCCCCAGTGGACACTTCTTTTCTGGGAGCTATCTCAGATGGAGAAAGATTTCCTTTATCTAACTTGCTTCCTTTGCCCCAGAGACAGGCAAATCTCTACTTGACTTTCTTTATTGCTCTTTCCCCATCATTATTTTCTTTTCCACAAGTCCCAGATTTTATTCTCATGTCATTAGACATGTCAATACACACTGTTTTGTAATCTTGAGATACCAAGCCCTGGGTCACTCCTGCCCCATTCCAGTGCTCCTGATCACTGTGACTGTATTCTTTCATAATGTTGCCTTAATTCTTCATCATGAAAATCTTCTGGGTGGTAGTTCTAACACTCCAGGTCCTCATTCCCTTAAACTTCTCTCCTCCACTAAGATTCCTCTCCACCTTCATTAGCTACTATTTCCATGGTCACCCCAGCTCTTATAATTTAAATTTCTAGCTTCCTCCTCTTCCTCTATGACCTTCAAATTTTTTATACCACACTCTCTTGTGACACCACAACTGCAATACTTCTACATCATTTGTCCTAACTTAATATCATTCTTACTCTCCTCATCTCCCTCCTGTCCTTAACTCCATCCCTATCCTGCTATCCAGGTTAATTTCATGGTGATCATTATTATTGCACTATTTTGCTTCCTTGTGAATTTCTCTCTCTCTCATTTTGTTGTACTTGCTTGTCAAATTCAAAATGGTATTGTAAATAAAGCCTCTTCTATTCTGTGCCTAAGTCTTTCAGCTCAGTTTGATTTGGAAGTGTACCTCTATACTGATTGATCTCACTCTAAATTCATGAATGTTCAAGTGGGCCATTAATATTACCCAGGATGGACTGTATTTCCCTAGGTGATTTATTTTCTCTCTGTTCCTATTGTATATACCTATTTACTCAGACTTCACATTCTCACTAGCCCATGCAGAAATATGTTAGCCATTGTAGTAGTTCCACATGCTGTAGGCATTACATTTACCTCCCAACTCTGATTTTATTTTCATTACTATGAATTGAATGTTGATGGTCTCAGTCAGGGACAAACCCTTCACTTATTTTCAGGAATCTTTCTTCTCCCCTTTTAAGGATATTGTTCCTTTAATTTTTCCCTCTCCTGTGTCATCAATTCATACCTCCAGACTTGATAACCCCAATTTAATATGTACATACATTATTTTCCCATGTTTAAGAAAAACATAATCAAAACTCTTCTCCTCATCCAATCTCTTCATCACCTATAATTTCATTATATCAAAACTCCTAAAGTATTTACCTATTCTTTTCCTCTCTAGAGTCAATTCTCCAATTGTTTTTTCAACTTATTAAAGTGAGACTTAGAATTCACTTCTCCATCAAAACTGTTTAATAAATTTATTGATGATTTTCATGTCATTAAATCTAGCAGCTATTAATTACTCCTCATCTTGTTGATCTTTCAGTAGCATTTGCTTTAGATCAACACTTTTGTTTTCTTCATCTGCATAATCATTCTTTTGGTGATCTCACCCAGATTATAGCTTTAAAGAGCATTTCTGTAGCCACATCTTACAAATTCATAGCTGTAGCCTTTATTCCTATGACAAATTATAGATTTCCACTTAGCTTCCTATTTTACACTTTAATTTGGGATTTTAATGGTCATTTCATTTAAAAAAAATTAGTTGTAGTTGAACACAATCCTTTTATTTATTTATTTATTTATTTATTTATTTATTTATTTTATGTAGTGCTGAGGACCAAACCCAGCGCCAAGCACATGCTAGACAAGTGCTCTACCGCTAAGCCCTAGGCCCAGTCCCAATATAATGGTCATTTCAACTATAACATATTGAAAACTGAGCTCCTGATAATTCCCTTCACACCTATTATACTTAGAAACTCTATTCTTCCTGTTAAATAGTCCAAATCTTTTTCACTCCTATCTTTATTCAAAGTCATATCCAGTATGACAGAAAACTTGTTGAATTTAGCTTCAAAAGCTATGCAAAATCTGGAAAGTTCTCAATAATTCTGTTATTCAGGTTATCATTGTCTCTTGCTTAGATTACTGCAATAGTCTCCTAACTTTTCTACCATTGGATCTTTCCCTGGCACATCAATTACCGGGATAGTAACCAGAATGACCTTTAAAAGGGGAGTCAGATTATATCATTCTTTTTTTTTTTTTTTTGAGAGAGAGAGAGAGATGGTGCTGAGGATCGAACCCAGCGCTCTGTGCATGCCAGCCGAGCATGCTACCGCTTGAGCCATATCCCCAGCCCAATATATCATTCTTTTACTTAGAACTCCTCAGACTTTCAAAAGCCAATTCTTTATATGTTGCTTTAACGATCCTGCATTATCTGCCCCATCACCTCTCAGACCTCATCTCTTAATAATTTCTAGCTTAATCCATTTCAAACTGCAAAAACAGAAGACTGATTTTTGCCTCAGAGCCTTTCCAATTTGCACTAATTTTGGCTGATATTTTCTTTCCCAAATAAACAAACATATGGCTCACTCCCTCTCAAGTCTCGAATTTTTGCTCAAATGCCATTTACCTCAACATTCCCCCCTTATCATTCTAATTAAAATTACAACCTTCATCTTCTTTTCCTCTTCCTGACTTTATTTTTGTAGATGGTAACCAACATGACCTCACATACTTTAGCAAAAGTAGATTATTTGATTACACTTTTATATACACAAGAAAAAATGTTTTTAGAATATAGATTATATTATAGTGCCAGAATTATGTATGATTTGAATGTAGAATTAATTCATATAGGAAGAGGGTTAGACACAGAAGGTCAATAGTTTTAAACTGGAAAAGGGGAGTTAAAATTGGATTATGGGATGCCTAAATGATTTGATTTTATTTAGTACTCATTAGGACACAGGAAGAACTATTAAATAAAATGCTACTTTAAAAATATGAGCACTTACCTCTAGTAATACACCCAAACCTATAAAATGATGCAATGCCATTCTTCCAGAAATACTTTACAGAAAATGTTGAGAAATAGACTAATGCTGACATTTCAGCTACTTTATAAACTATTGAGAGACACTTTGAGAAAGTGAGTTTCTGACATCCTTCAAGTCATATCTTCATTCAAGAAAATGACAAGAAAAGGGATGACGCTCATGGTGACAGTCCAGGAGCTGAGTATTCACCTCAGGGTATAGAACAGCCCTGTTCATATTTGCACTTGATTCCAAACATATTTACTTGGTCATGTTCCACTCCTCAGGGTGTACACCAGAAATTCTGTAAGCACAATGCTGTGTTTAGCACCACCCATCCTTGATATGATTTGTTCTGTATGGATCAGCAGAATCAAATTTCATAATTTACTGTATATCTTTTCACATGTACAAAGTGGCAAATTGTTCTTTCTTATGAATTTGCCTAAGATATTCAGAATTGTAGCCCTGACTTCTGCAACTTCTGCTCAACTTCTGCTGAGCGACACGTACACCTTTGCTGTGCTAAGAAAAAATTGGGGTAATGGAGTAAGTGGTGAGGATATTTGGGATTCTTACAGTTAGTATTGGTGTTGGGACTTAGACTTTGTATTAGTTACATAGTAAGATGGCAGATCAGAACAAAGAGCACAAATCAAGTACTTATAACACATTGCAATTGAAGGGATTTTAGAGATCATCTCCAGTATTTCATTGAGGCCTAGCAATATAACATGATATTCAAGGCCACTAATGACCCAGGTACTTTTAAGGCAGTACTGAAAAACAGTGTTCTATTTCTACTGAAGCACCATATTTTTTTTCCTGACTCCAACAGATATGCCCTTGAGATCCTAACACCTCTTTTGAAAAGAATGTAAATCTGTAGTGTCAGAATATGTTCTGGGGTATAAGACAAGGTTGAATATCCATATTTAAGAGAATGATTGATGTATTGGTCTGTTATTGAGACAATAAACCATCCCTAATCTTAAGGAATTGCCCCAAGTATGTATTTTTAGAATTTATGTGCAGGGCCAGTTGTAGGAAATCTGCTTTTGTGTATGACCCAGCTGTGCTTGTTGGGAGATATTCTGGTCTGTTCTATGTGCTTCCTCATTCCTCATTCTCTTTGGACCAGATACTGCCAGGTACATGTTCTTCTAAAGGCAGATGGCAGGAGCACAAGAGAGTGAGTGGAGATGTGCATTGTTTAAGAATACACATTGCATTGTCCAAAACGAAACATACATAATTACTTTATAAAAATCCAATATCTCACAATCTGTTATTTGAAATTAATTTTAATTACTTATACAATACAATAACTGAAGCATTTTCTCTTACCTATGAACTTAATAATTTTTCTGTTTACCACTCCTTATTTCATTCATAGAATGGAATTCACTTTCCCCTTTTATGAATATATCAATTTTATGTGTAAAATAAATGGATTTGTAATGTAATTTTAGAATATGCATTCCTATTACATTGCCTATTTTAAGAAGAATGATTGGGCATAAATCCTAGGAAATCTATAAAAAGTTTCATATGCCATTGAAAGAATATTTTCATTTTCTACTAAGTGTGTCTTTTATTCATTATTTAACAAGGAATAATTCTTATTCTTTAGGCTATAATTTCTTCCAATTTTATTACCTTACCTAACTTTTTTTTTCTTTTGAAAAAACTGTCTCTTGACTTTGCCTACTTTCATCTCTCATCTAATTTTCTTAGAAAGTTGGTTACTAAATGGAATAGTGCATAGAATTAGTGAGGCCACAGCTATATTTAAACCTTCACCTTGAACAACAAAATCTATTCTAAGGTCACAGTTTGTATATCAAGACCCAGCCTGTTGTGCTAATTGCCCACACTTTTGCTTCTAAATTAGGAATGATTCAATCTCAACACAAACATATGAAAAGAATGGAAAATGAACACATTCATTGAAAACAGATTAAAGATATCACCTATGGAACCAATTGATTATGTATTCATTATTTCTGTGATCATACCTTGCAACATGTAATGGAAATTTATCTTTCTGAAGCAAGATTAAGTCTCTATGTAACTCATGGAGCACAAAAAAGAAAGGTTGTCTGAGAGACACTGTCAGTGCTCTGCACACAGATCCTTGAATCCCCAAAACATTTTTAGGCATGATGTACAATGGTGAGCTCATTTTATAAGCCAACATTAGTATTTGTTAGGAAGCTAGAAACCACATTACCTTTGTCCACAGAGAGTCAAATTTGCCTGTAAATTTACATATCATTGGTACTTTTAACCCATACCTGAGGGAAATAAGAGTGTGAACAGACAATCTGGAAGTGAAAACTGCACTGTTTCCATAGCTCCTCTTTCAAACTGAGCCAAAGTTAACAAGTAAAACTTCACCTGACAGTGTAGTCATTCACACCCCTTCTCTTCCTATACCTATTCCTCCACTCCTCTGTAAGTAAAATTCCCTGAAGGTCCATTCTCAGGCATTCTTCCATTCTTTCTGTCATGTTTTTGCCAGGTCCTGTAACTCCTTCAATAAATAATACGTTCATCCTTTTAGCAAGTCTTATCTTTCCTAGTAGTCCTGCTGAAACTTGACCTAGTTATTGAATTAATAGCCAGAAAGAGCAGATGTCAATTACTGAGAAAGAAAATTATCAGCTTGCAAGGTGTCTGCCCAGTTGAGCCTTTTGTATGATTATCAGACTAGAAGCAATGCTATACTACAGCAAGCCATTCTGACCAACAAACCAGGTCCAATATTCTTTTGTGAATACACTCAGTTAATCCTACCCCAAATCTCAGTGTTCTGATAGTTTCATGTCTAAACTGTAAAATTAGTATAGGAGATGTTTTTTTTTCTATTTTCAGGCTTTGCACCTAGCCCTTTTTGTAGTTCTGCTTCTCTTTTCACCAACTCTATGATTGATATCATTGATTTGGTCATAATACGCCATTTGGGATGACTCTTCCAAACTTGGAAAAAATGATGATTCATATTAAGTGAAGCAGTGCTGCCACAAATGCCCTACTGACATATTGTAGAAGGCTCATGAAGGTGGCCTAAGAGAGATAGATATTCTAGAATGATCCATTATGAAAAATCCAATGACCTTGATATCTTGCCCCAGTTGTCATTTGTCTCAAATGGCTCAGAAGGCATTGGCTTCACTGAGGTTATGACACTGATTGTGAGGGGACAAGATCAAGCATCCCAGAGAAGCTCAGTATGAACCATTCCTAAAATAATATGGATTTTAATGAGAGACGTAGCATTTATAAAACTGGACTCTCTAGCAAAGAGGATTATAAGAATAATGGGGTGAAGTGAAAGTAATGCTCTCTTTTTTTTTTGTATCAGGGTTTGAGCTCAGAGGCACTTAACCATTGAGCCACATCCCCATCCCTATTGTGTATTTTATTTAGAGACAGGGTCTCACTGCTTGCTCAGTGTCTTGCTTTTACTGAGGCTGGTTTTGAACTCGTGATCCTCCTGCCTGCCTCAGCCTCCTGAGTTGCTGGGATTACAGGCATGTGCCATTGCACCTGGCTGGAGTGATGCATCTTTAAAATAAAGGACATCAAATTTCTGTAGAAAATTATGGGATACTAATCCCTAGATGGTTCTAAGATGTACAGCATCATTAAGTGGACAATGAATATGCATGAGGAAGGCCACTAATGGCAAGTTATATGGCAGTAATTACTTCTGTCTTTCCCTAAAGGATTCTATGGCCATTTCCAAACACAACTGTTTCAGATATGGCATCCCTACCTGAATGGATGAATCTGATCTCTGATACATAGGGTACAAATTAATCTATAAATGTGTGTTCTTTTTAATACCTGTTGGGAAGGAAAATAAAACATGGTTTGAATACACATTAAGTGGACACGTACACCTATTTATTGACTTTGCTTGATATTTCACATTTATCTGGTTTCATTATTTTCCAAGTTTCAATCCCCCTCTTTCTTACTGTATTCTTGAATACTTTTGAATATGTCACTTTTCATGAATATTTATCTTAGAATCTGTTTCTGAGTAACTCAACTTATGACATGTTTCATTCCATGTGGGTCTTTCTGCAAACTGGTCGCAATCAATATTGAATGAAATTGGCCAATGACAAAAAAAAAAAAAATTAAAAAAATATAAAAAAAACAGCATTTCACCCTAAGTCATGAGATAATTCTGCTTACACAAATTGTATTCAGTGAAGTCTTTTTAATAGAATACTCATGTTTTGGTTTGTCTTTTACCACAATGTCTCAAAATATAGTCCCTGAGATCCAAGGAAAAAAAGTCCTAGTGTGCCATACCTTATATCTGAAGGGAGTTTATTTCCCCACATGCTTGCAGAAAACAAAACAACAGCAAACAAACAAAACTACAGTTTATCCATTAGTGGGGTTTTTTTTTTTTGTAAAGGAAGAAATAAAATCCCATAATTTCTTACCTTGGAGTTTATGAGGCTTCATTTGCCAGTGTAGCTTGTTTAAAAATTTTATTTATTTTATTTTTGAAGTCCTGAATATCGAACCCAGGACCTCATACATTCTACACAAGTGTTCTACCACTGAACTATATCCTCACCCTTTCTGAGGATTAATTCTAAGCGGAATAGTAAAACAAAACAAAACAAAAACATAAAAAAGAAGATATTGGTAATGACATCCCTGTGATCCACAACCACTATGACTTTATCTGAGCAAAAGGTTCATAAGAAGTCAACTGACTGTGCCTAGAAATTATCTGAACAGCCCCAGCAGAACACTGAGCAAAAGCTGATGGCTGGCCAGGGCTGAGGAGCAAGTGAATAAACCATTTTTCTCCCATCTTCAATTCTTCCTAAACCCTTTATATGCCCTCAGAGATACCCTATTAACTTTCATTTGAACCAGTAAAAGAGAGACCAAAGTAAGGTAAAGGACTATGTAGATGAGACTGAAGGGGGAAATTATTTGTTATCTTAAAGAGATTTGTATAAAAGGATAAGTATACTTGGATTTTAACAGAATGTATCATTTAATTCAGAAATTTCTACCTATCTTTCCTCAAAATATCATGCATATTATAATTGGGACTTACTGACATCATTTAGTGACTAATGAGTTTTAAAATAAGGTAGAAATTTTGCATTCTTCTGAAAGGTCCAGGAAGAAAATAGGGTTACAGTTATTTTTTATGAACCAAAGCAAATTTTCAAAATTAGGTATTCTCACATTATACCTAAATGTACTCTTGAAGTCTTATGAAGACTCTTGATATAGTTCAAAGAATGCTTTTCAAAATACACTTATTTCTCTCTTTTTCTCCAGCATAACCAGCATAACTAGCTTGTTATAAATCTGCAGATCCAGGTTACATAAAATTTTAGTTTCTGTGTCTGGCATTTGAGGAGTGCATTTCAACTGAATGAGACCTCAGACTTGCATAAAAGCTTGCTGTTCTTTTTGTGATTTGAAGGTTCCTTTCTGATTCAAAAGACAAATGTGAAGATTTACCCAGGACAGTAATGGCAGCATTAAATGCACAATAAAATTATTCTATCCTTTTTGTCATAAATAATCATTTTCTCATGGGAAAGAAAATCCTAGTGTATTTTCAGCTTTGATAAACAAATCAATTTTGGGTTACACTTTATATTTACTTGTGTTCAGAAATATGAAATATTGGTAACTGGGCATGAGGTTTCCTTTGACAATAGCAATTCTTGCTTCCTGGGAACTATTTGTTATGATTTCATTTCACTGTAAATTTAAGAAGAAGTTTTCATATTTTTTTCCATTAGTTTTGAGAGTAATGATCATCAGAGGAAAGGTTAAAAAGGAAAAGAAAAAAACACCCCCCAAATAAAAAAGAAATCAAAACATAAGCCCTTTATTTGTTTCAGTTATAATTTCAGCTACTGCTTTTGTCAGATAAGAGAGCAACCTCTGATATTTAATCAAGAAGTATTAAAATATTTAGATTCTGTATCATGCAATATTTACATTCAGACTTAGTTTAGTTTTTGCTTTTAGTAAAAGCCCCTTTGCATTCATTACCTTATTCTCATAACCTTGTATGCAAAATAGTTACATCCATATATCAGAAGAGTTTGTGCAAGGCATGCTAATCAGCCATGAACAACAGATAAGAAAGAGGCAGAGCATGTGACACACTCATCATCCCTCTCCCCAAAGCAATACCCTGCTTCTATATGGAGTGGAGCATCTGCCTCTACTGCAAAATGAGTAAAAATATCCAAGCAAAAACTCATCTTTGTTTTCCTTGCAGATTGCACAATTTATCTCCAATAACACACACATTCATCGTCACCAAAGCTCAGTGGAATAATTACGAGTATTTACTGAATAGACCATGCAAAGCCATATGCTGTTGGTGGAAAGAATGTTGAAGAGATACTGAAAACTGGCACAAATAATAAGACTGCAAAGTCAGCCACTTACAGTAAAGCAGCATTTGAAAATTGTGTATGCAAGGAGAGTGGCCTAAAGCTATAAATAAATTCCTGGATTTCCATGAAGAGTAGTACGATAGGGCAAGATAGGAACTTCACAATTTCGGTTACAACACACAAAATCTTTTAAAAAATAAATTATTGGAATGGAACATTAATATAAGTTATAGATATACACCTATATATCCATAAACATACACACACACACACACACACACACGCGCGCATATATATATATATATATATATATATATATATATATATAGAGAGAGAGAGAGAGAGAGAGAGAGAGAGAGAGATCTGCATTTCTTATAATGTGCAATTCTGTAGGATTTAAAAGAAAGCAGGAATCTGAGAAAGTGGTGGAGAAAAATTCTATGAATATTAAGACTAGCTTACAAGCTACTGTGAAGAAACATGGCAAAATGACAATCTTTTATATTTGCATTGGGTTTTGCAGTCTACAAAACTCTTTTCTCATTTTGTTCTTTTGATAGCTGTTGCTAGATATTATTGTTCTCATTTTATTGAAGTTAAAATAGAGTCACAAGATTTTAAAGTATTTGTCCATGTTTACAAATACATAAATGGAAAACAATGTCTAGGAATCATATCTCCATGCTTTTATCTAGATTTGGCAAATGCATAGTAGCTGAAATATAAAAGGAAATGAAAACTGTTAGAATCACAGGCCTATATAGAATGCAAATCAAAAATCTTTGCTTCACTAAGCTAAAAAATGATGGAAGACAATAGAACATTCTAGGAAGGAAACCACAAGATATTATGTTGAGGTTAGGGCCCTAGAGAAACAGATATAACATCCATAGCCTGAAGCAGTACCATTGTTACATGCTTATTTTCTATGTGAATTCATTAAAAAATTATAAGTTTTAAATGTTTTAATCACATTTTTTGCTGCTCTTACTAAAAGACTGACCAGAACAATTTTGGAGGAGGAAATGTTTATTTGGGGACTCATGGTTTCATAGAAAGCTGGCTCCACTCCCTAGAGCTCAAGGTGAGGCTGGATATGATGGCAGAAGAATGTGGGGTTTAGGGAAGCTCACATGATAATCAGGCAATAGAGAGAGTCTCCACTTGCCAAATACAAATATATAATCCAAAACCACGCCCCCAAATGCCCCATTTTCTCCAGCTACACCCTACTTGCTTTCAGTTACCACTCAATTAATTCCATTGGGTGATTAATTCACTGATTGAGTTAAGTCTCTCCTATTCCAGTCATTTCTCTTCTAAATCTTCTTGCACTATTTTACACATGAGCTTTCGGGTGACACCTCACACCCAAACCATAAAATTAAGTGCTTTTTCTTTTTCTTAATTTTCAACCAATCCCATTTCATTTCAGAATTTTAAATCAAATTATTTTATAATAAATCAGGTAGCTTAAGAAAACTTAGCTTTTGTGACACATATCCTCTCTTTTTCTGTCACTATCCCCCCTATTCACCACACTTATCACTACTTCACTCATCCTTTTATCTATTATCTGCTCCTCAAACTATGATGTAAACACTATAGAAGACAAGAAGATGTGTGTTCACCATCACTGTAGCAATGGTACCTAGAGTTATGTCTGATATGAAGAAAGCACTTATAAATTATTTGTTGAATTTGTTTATGAGTAAATATATGTTTGAATTGAATTCTAATTTCTCCTCATCACTTTCACTATACCCTTTACTTTTTCTTGGTGGGAGTGGGGTGGGGTGGCGAGGTACAGGGGGATTGAACCTAGGGTCACTGGAGCACTGAGCCACATCCCTAGGCCTATTTCGTATTTTATTTAGAGACAGGGTCTCATTGAGTTGCTTAGCGCCTTGCCATTGCTGAGGCTGCCTTTGAATTCACCATCATCCTGCCTCTGCCTCCGGAGTCACTGGAATTACAGGTGTGTTCCACCACACCTGCTGGCCTTTCACCTTTACCAATTTCTATTCCATGGAGATTCTTTAAGACAATTATTCTGTCTTTTCCCTCAAAGCTAATTCAAGATTAATTCTAATGCATTTTATCTGCATTATCTTTTTCATTCCTATTGGCAACTCTTGGTCATGCTCTATTATCACAAATTCTTTATTTCCCTTCCTAACTTTAATCTTTCTAATTATTCAATGCAGCCTGCCATCCATTCCCATACCACTGTTCCTTAGAATGCCATTTGACACTCACTCATTGTTCAAGAATGGCTATTGCTTCCTGAATCATATCAGATGGGCTGCCTTTGAAAGAAGAGAACATGCCATGGCCTTTCTCTCTGACAACACAAACATCCTTAAAACATTGCAGACTTTTCCAATTCACAGATACAGGGAAATATCCTTTTTTTACAGAAGCAGGAAGTCACCACTGGCTATGGCCAAAGTCAATATAAATGGTTCTCATTTCCCTCCACCCAGGATTCTAATTCTAATCTATGCATACAGAGTTTTGGATAACATTGTTCACACAATGTAGGCTCTTATGAGGACTGGAGTTTTCAATTAGTCTGTGGGACCAGGAAGCTTACAACATGATTTAAGGACTCTTTTCATTCTTCAATGAAGCTAAATGCCAGCAAGGTCAAATCCAAAAGATTTCCCCAGATCTACTGAATAATGTATTTGCCTTCAGCTTTCCTGAGTTTTAGAAATTATATTTTCCTGCATCACTATATTTTCTATATTTCCCAGTATAATTCTTGCACTCTACAAAAAGAAAAAAATCAAATATTTTAACCTACCTGAATTTTATTGCATTATATTTTTCAATGATATAAACCAAACTTTGGAGGCATGGGGGAGTAGAGAGAAAAGTAGGGAAGCAAAACAAAAAGAGAAAAGGATCCAAAACAAAGGTGTTATGGTACAGATATTAGGTGTCTTCCAAAAGCTCATGTGAGAGATAATGCAAGAAAGTTTAAAGGTGAAATGATTGGGTTATGAGAGTTTTAACTTAATCAGTGCATTAATTCCCTAATAGGGATTAAATGGGTGGCAATCTTAAGCAAGTAGGGTATAGTTGACAAAGGTGAGCCATGCTGGGGGCATGCCATTGGGGTGTATATTTTGTTCTTGGGGAGCACAATTCTGTTTCTCTGCTTCCTGGTGCCATGTTTTGAGCATTATTCTTCTGTTGCGCCCTTTCACCAGAATGTCCTGCCTCATCTTCCACCCAGAGCATGTAGTGAGCTGTCTATGGATTGAAACTTCTGAAACCTTAAGCTTCCAAATAAACATTTTCTCCTCTAATTGATCTCATCAGGTGTTTTAGTCACAGCAGTACAAAAGCTGGCTAAAACAATGGCAACCCAAATTAATCATGTTTCTATCGTTACTGTAATTTCTCATTTTGCATGATTTTAAATAGAAAATAAAATTATCTGTTATTTTCAAAGCATTTAAAGTTGTTTCTTTGATTTAAACATTCATTCAGACATGTAAGAAGTATGTTTGCATTAAAATTTGGCAGTGGATTATTAGACAATTCTTTTAGTCACCTTTTCAGTGCTAGGACTAACAGACCTCACGAGAAGAAATTTAAAGGAGGAAAAGTTTATTGCAGAGGTCTAAGTCCATAGACAACAAGCACCATTCCTCAGGGCTCAAGGTGAGGCTGAATATCATGGCAGAGAGTGTGACAGAGGAAAGCGTCTCACATGATCATCAGGAAGCAGAGAGAGAGATTCCACTATTCAGATACAAAATGTGTACCACTAGCCAAGCCCCCAGTGAACCACTTTCTCCAGCCCCACCTGCCTCCACTTACCATTCAGTTAATCCTATCAGTGAGTAATTCACTGAATAGGTTATGACTATAACCCCAAAATTTCTCCTTCAAACCGTTTTGCATTATCTCACATGTGAGCTTTTGGGGAACACGTCACATCCAAACCATAGCAATGAAAAATTCTTATCCATTGTTTGTTGTTGTTGTTGTTGGGACAGGTCTATTCACTCTCAATAGTCAAGTTCAATTATTTGTGTATTTCATACACTAATTTCTCATGATAATTTATTTGATATATGTTGAGAAAATTCTTATAAATAATGAATTTAACAACAGTAATGAATTTATATTTTCTAGACCTTGAATTAATTGGTGACCCACACTCTTTCTGCATTTGCTGCTAATTTTCTTTAAACCTTGCTTTGTTCTAGGAATAAGTCATATTCATCTATGAGTACATGAATTAATTTTTAGAAGAACTATCCATCTCATTAAGAAATACATTTCCAGTAAAATTTTATTTTTCATGTTTTAATCAATTAGGTACTATTAATAATTGTAAAGTAATTCAATATAAGGAAACTGTGTTAACAGAGCTTTGTGGGAACTGAAAAATCAATTTCAAATTATAAATATAATTTACTTTAACAGAGTATGTTAGAGTGAGCCACAAAATATGTTCATGCATAAAGTATAGTATAAGATGATACATTTATGTGTAGGAAATGCCACTAATATGCATTGGTGAGGAATGAAGCAGGAATGATTGACAATGACCCCAAAATTCCCACTTCTGTTATATTACTTGGATTATGAACTCTCTGGATTTTTTTCTTTCTCTTCTTAGGAGAGGCAATAACAAAAATGCATATACAACGAGATTAAAGATTTTTTCCTACCTCTAAGAGGGTTGTATATTTTCTTATTATCTTTAATACTTCCAGTGATGAGCAGTTGGTATGACAGATATTTTCCATTACATCTAGGCATGCAGGTGTGCAAGCTATCCATGTGACTCTTCATCAGTAAGGTTGCTCTCAGATTTTTCTTAATAGAAAGGAGAAAAATGGTAAAGATTGTCCCTCGACTGAAATTCAGCCCTAAACTGCATTCTGTCCTTTCATTGAAGCAATGGGAAGATAGGGACCCAAAACTTATTTCTTTTCCAAACAAAATCTATAGTTAACTCACATCACAGATTTTCAAATCTTTGCACAACAGATGGGACTTTACATGGAATCTTTTTTGTTTAACATAGAAAATAATATAATACTTCTGAATAATAAAATGTAGCAATGTAATTTACATTTCATGGATAACTCACTTGAATACATTTAAAAGAGTGAAAACAGTTTTATTCTACAATTTCAACAAACAAGTGATCACCCATTTTGCTACCATTAAAATTTAGACTGAAAAAAAAATTAGATTTTCATAGATTTATAATTTACCAAAATTGTTTTAGGAGATAAACAAACAAAAGTAAATCTCAACTGCCAATAATTCAGATATATCATTTTAATTGATTATGCAAATAAGAGACATTTATAAACCTTGCCAAAAGTCAAAAATATGATGAGCCACATTTTCATCTAAAGCATGAATCAGAATAGAACAGGTACCCCCCCAAAAAAGATTCTAGACAATTATTTGACTGTGCTTTGTTCCCTAGTATAAAGAAAATGTCTTCTTTCAGAATTTACAATCCTCAAGTTGGTAGCACTCCAGCCTCCCCAAACTGTTTACTTTTAAATCATAGAATATTGGTGTTCAAAATGAGGAGGCATTATATTAATAATCAAGAAAAATATCTTAAATGATGCAATTTTTAAAAAATGGAAATATTTGCATCATTAAAACCAAATACAAAAGAATCCAAAATGAAGCACGGATATTTTTAAAAATCTGAAAACCAAAAAAATTAAGAGAGTATCAATGACCTAAGGTAGAGTGTAGGGTTGAAAAATAATAAAGATTTTCATCTACAGATCAAAGAATGTTGGAAAACTCAAAAGCATGAATTACCATTAAAAACAACATTGAGAAAAATATAATGAAATTGTTCAAAATTAATGACAATTTTTTAAAAGAAACCAGAATAATAAAGATATTCTATGTTCAGAGTAACAGAAATAAAAATGACAAGATATTTCTTGATAGAAAGATAAGTGAAAGCAAAAAGACAAGAAGGAAACCTCTTTAAATTACTGAGACATAAAAACTATCCACCCTGAATTATATACTCAGCAGAAATCTTTAAAAAATTATGCAGAAATAAAAGCTTACATATATAAATTTGGGCTTTATTTTATATAATACTAAGCGAATAGGAAAAATATAAAGTCTGAGAGAGAAACTGAAGAAGCAGAATTTTATAAGCTTTTACACCATATATGAAGTGGTATACTATCCTTTGAGGGTAGACTGTGGCAAATCTAAGATGCATGCTATAAATTAGTCATATCCAGCCCTTGACAGTTTTTTAAAAATAAAGTTTTATTAAAACACTGGGATACCCATTACTTATTCATTATTTATGGCAGCTTCCATGGTGAAGGAGTATTGAAATGGTATAGTTACGCAGTGACAGAGACTTATAACTGTATTCCATGTGTTCCAAAATTTCAGCAGTGATAGAAGATAAATGGATCAAATCTAACTTCAAAAGAAAAAAACTAGAAGGACCAAAGATGAAACAAATAATGAATGAAGATAATGACAAACTTGACACTACAAAATATTTAATTGGAAAAACAATACATTCATCATTTGATCCAAAGGCTTGCCTACCACTGCAACAATCAGTAGATCAACAACTAAAAAACAACAAAAGTGTCAACTCATAAATCAACAGAGGTGATAAAATGGAATTATTAAAAAGCACTCATCTAATCCAAAAGGAGGCCAGTAAATATTAAAAATAGAATAAAGAACAGATTTGACAAATAGAAAATGAAGAACAAGATAGATAAATACCAGTGAATAATCCTGTTAACTGTAAATTTTATAGATCAGGACTTCCAACCAAGATGAAGTTCCCAGGGTTGTATTCACTCTCCTACCTAAAAGAAATAAAATGACAAGATTTGTGAAACAACATTTTCCAAGACACTGAATATTAAATAAAGGACAATGACTACTGAAAGACAAGCAATAAAGGTGGTGAGCTCTATGATTGCTGTGGTGTTTTTCTTAAAGAGGGTTTCCAGGCCTTGGACCAGGGAAGGAAATCAGAGCAGAACTTGGCAGATTCCAGAGCTAAGAATCCAGAAAGAACAATGTGGAAAGGTACAAAGTATTATCTCCTTGGATTAACTGAGTTTGACAGAGTGATGAAATATCATTATACAAAATCCACTATATTTCTATACCTTATCAATGATCAATCAATCAGAAATTAAATTTTCTAAATACAGGAGAATTCAAACTATGTAGGAACAACTCTGACTAAAGATGTGCAATATCAGTACCCTGAAAAGTTTAGATATTACAAAGAAATTAAATAAAACCTAAATATAGAGAGATGCCCCATGCTCATAGGTCAAAATAAGCTGTGTGTGTGTGTGTGTGTGTGTGTGTGTGTGTGTGTGTATTTGGAGGGGTACCAGGGATTGACCTCAGGAGCACTTGACTGCTGAACCACACCCCAGTCCTATTTTGTATTTTATTTAGAGACAAGGTCTCACTGAATTGCTTAGCAGCTCGCTGTTGTTGAGGCTGGCTTTGAACTAGCGATTCTCTTTGCCTCAGCCCCAGCAACCACTGGGATCACAGACATGCACCACATCGCCAGTCCGAAAGAAGCAATATTGATAAGGTTAATTCTACCTTAAATGGTCTAGTTTCAGTCTAATCACAATGACAACCATAGCAGGTTCTTTTGTTGAAATTGATATGCTAACTCTAAAATTTACTAGAAATGCAAAAGCAATAGGTAGCCAATACACCTTAGCAAAAATAAAATGGACAATTTTAGAGGATTGAGCCCAATTGCAAGGTTTCTTATAAAACCAGTAAAATGATTGTGAATAGAATGAAATTAAATAAAACTAGTAAAATGAATGATAAATAGATCAATGGACCATGAATGGTGAATAGAACAATGGAGTCCAGAAGCACACACACGCGTGGGGCACACACACACACACACACACACACACGCACACACACACACTTGATTTTTTTGACAAGTGTAAAATTAAGTCAGTGGGAAAGATAATTATTTAAATGATTTTGGAAAATTTAAAAGGCCTCATGCAAAAACAAACAAAATGTCCACCTTAGTTCACTCATATCCTATGGAGAAATTGACTCTAATGTGAGACCAAGTGTTGTGAACATATAGAGGAAAATATAAGAGCAAATATCCTTGGTTCTGGAAGGAAGTTCTTCAGTACAACACAAAAGGTAGGAATTATAAAAGGAACAGTCAATAAAAGTATATAAAAATCTGCATTTTGTGAGATTATAATAAAGTTTTAAATTTATTTTTAAAGAGAGAGAAAAAAGAGAGAGAGAATTTTTTTGATGTTTATTTTTCAGTTTTCGGTGGACACAACATCTTTATTTTATTTTTATGTGGTGCTGAGGATCGAACCCAGAGCCCCATGCATGCCAGGTGAGCGCATTACCACTTCAGCCACATCCCCAGCCCAGAGTGGCATTTGAGTCGAATCATGTATTGATTTTGTGGAGAGGTTTATGAGGGGTTTGAAGTGAGGAGATCAAAATTTTATACTCTTATTTTCCCACAATGACGAGTTTAAAATAATCAGACTAATTCCAGAAGTTTTTATAAATTTCCTCTCCCCAATCTCATCAGTCGTCCCAATTAAGAAATGTTGCATTGTGTTTCCCCAGAATGTATTCATACTAAAGTCTTAGAACTCTTAAACGTTTTCACATGCTTTTCCAGCCTTCATTCCCACAACTTACCCCTTTAATGTGAAAAGCGATCATGTTTTAAGTGCTCTGTATTTCAGAGAATTACTTTACAGGGAGAAACAGAATTTCTCTTAAAGCGGTAAGTAACAGTAATAAACACGGCATGTATGATTCAGTCACTAATAATCATGGAGCTTCAAAAAATAAAATAAGGAGAAGAAAAACCTACTAAACTAAATAAAAAAAATGTAAATTGTTTAAAAGTCATTTAGAAAACCATGTCTGCAAGTGACATGAGAATTCAATCAAACATTTCCTTAGATAGGTGCTAAAGCACTTAAATAAACAGAATTAGGTGAATGTAGGGGAGCCTCAAAGAAGAGGTGTTACTATTTAAACATCTTCTTCAGGTAATTTATTTAAGAGAGTTTTGCATTATGGAAACATAGAAACATATATAATGTTTAAAATCAGGCACTGCTCACTTATTGATAGTAAGTCAACTTTAAAGATTTTTTTTCATGTCATTAATGACTTTGGGGATGGCTAAAGGCATTAAAATAGTCACATTTTAAATCTCTAGTAAGCTTCCTAATTACTTCTGTTCTCTAAATTGTTGCACTTTTAAAACATATTGTAGACTCTTCACTTTTACAATGCTGTCATAAAATAATGTGTCCATGTCTAAAAGGGAGTAATGAGAGAATAGATTTATGTTTCAGTTAAGCTAGGAATTTTATTTTAAATTACTTGAATTTATCACACAATTTCTAAATTACTTTATACACAATTTCAGCAAATGTCATGCCAGGAGCCTATCTTGAATTTTTAAGTTAAAATAATATAAATGGCAGGTTGAATGTTAAATGAGAGAATTCCAGTGGCCATAAGTATTTGGGACTTCCACTATAATTTACAGTTATGCAGTGGAGTCATTTGAATTATACCTTTTGAATGAATGCTATGGCTATCTTTTTATATGATTCCAAATAGTGTGACAGTCTATCTTTTGTCTCAATAAATTGTTGGCGATTATGACTGACAAGGAGACTGCAATAAACTCAGAAGCAGAACTATCTAATAATCTAGAACTATTGCTAATGAATATGATTGTTTAGTTTCTAGGGCACCACTGACCCAGGACTAGATGAACAGATTCAGGAGTTCGGTGAGCATGAGGTTCATAATAAAAGCTGTCAGTTTGTTATTGCATCTGGAGGCATAAGCTTATTTTTTCAATGACAATATCTCTATGTAATATGAAATGTTATATAATAAAAATAATAAATAGCTCTGTTGTCTTTGTATTACTGGGTCACTTAGCAAGAAATAAAACCAGATAATAGAAATCATGTTGTTTCAAAGGTCAGCATAGTCTCCTTCATTCTCTTTCAAAATTGCTCATATAGAAATAAAGTTGATTTGTAGGATAGCTGTAAACTTCTTTTAAGGAAGAGATTAAAGCTATCCTAAAGCAGCTTGTTTGAGCATTTCCAATGCCTTCTTAATATATCCATATTTTATTTCTTGATTAAACTCACACTTTTCCATCATTACCTATGGAAGATAAACATTCTGAAGATAGTTTTGAAAAGGTCAGTGAACTAAAAAATTATTGCAGCATTTTCACTATCATCTCCTCAAAAACATTTTGTAGTTCTGTTAACCATTTACAGAAATATATTTAAAGCCTAAATATCATGCATTCAAAATTTGATAATAGAATATATTAAATCACATGAATACCTGTCATCCACACATCATATGTGTGGCCCCAAAAAACATTTTAAATAAATTTTCAACAATTATTGGTAATACAAATGAGTACAATAAGGAATAATTATGTCTTTGTAGCACCTGTAATATTTCTAAAATAACTTACACTATTTAATGCTTACCTTTTTCATTAAATAATCAGTTTTATAAGGGCAAAACAGTGCATCTTTGGTCACAATGTGCTTATCACATGACATAGTATATGAATTGGCTATTAATATATCCTTAAATAAATTTATTGTTATTGGATAAAAATTAATTTCTACTTGCTGAAACTTCATTATGAGCAACCTGACCATCAAGTTTTACCTCTTGCTTCTCAGACCACACAATCATTCTGTGAACAGAGTATTATAATATGGTCGTGGGTGTATATTGAGTAGAAATTATATAGGTCAGATAAATGCCCAAAATCCATAAGGTACACAAATATTCTTTTTAGTAATGGAAGAATATATAACACAACGTGAGAAAAAGTAGTTTAATATAGAAAGGTCATAAACCTGTTCCAGCACAGTAATCTAGGTGTCTTGCACATGATGCATTTCATCTTTGGATTATGAACCTCCAAAGCACATGTAAGTTACTTTGCTTTAAAAAGAGGCAAGGTATGAGTTTAATTTTTAAAATAACTCAGTGTTCTGTGTAAAACTTCAACCATGTACAAAAACATTAAATAAATTTTCAGTAAATGATTTGAACAAACTAGTACAGGGTGATTTCAGGGAATTTTCAGATTTTAAACAGCTTATTGTAAAACATGAGCTGTTATATTTCATCCTTGTCTGGACCAAGCAATGGTCATGATGTAGGATTCTATGTAGCCTTGGAGATAAACATACATCTATCAAAGATCAGCTTTCTTGCACCAGGTGAAAGCCATATCTGAAGGATGTCTTTCCATGCTTGCAAGATGTCATTTCCAAGTTAACACTGCACAAGCTCCTTCCAAATTGGTTCCACTGCACTAATAATCTGGTCGTTTGGGTTTGTGTGGCACTTAATAGGATCATGAAGTCTCATGGTCAAAGCACACATTAGCCTCATTAGCCATAAAACAAATGTTTGTCTCCTTGGTCCAAAGTGATTTTATGTGGTACTCCATTTCAGTGATTCAAGTACTGTGTAAATTCTCAAATAGTGTTCTTACTTACCATCCTTGAAATGATTCTTCAATAAATTTGAGTTTTTGCTACTTTTCATTCTATAGTCACATATTTAGGATAATTGTTTTTGCTTTGTCCTCTTGGTTTTTAATCTTATAGTAGCTGGATTTTGTCCATTTTGCTTAAAGAGAAAAAAATATTTTACTTATTTATAAGATTTATAAAATCTCAATACAATGTGCTTAATTCATTTAGTGAGACAAGTCTTATGTGCCAATACATAGTCTACTTTTCTCAATAGAAATCATTTAAATATTTAAATATATTTTTTGGTTTCTTAAATATTAAGAAGTAAGAAATTGTGTTCCTATGATTTGTTTTAAGGAAGCATGGTCTGTGCCTAAACTTTCTCTGTAACCTGTGTCTTACATCTTTTTACCACTCTTTTGTAGCTCTAGTCACACATAGTCACACACCAAGTGGGCTGCTGTTCTCTGGCTGTTGCACTTGCTGTTGTCTCTAGCTGAAACATTCTTCCTCCATCTATTTGCCTAAATAGATCTATCATTTCATCAGGCCTCTTCTGGAATGACCTCTTGTTAGTTTCACTGACAACCCTGTCTGAAATAACATCTCTCTATCACTCTTCAACCCCTCAAACCCCTACTCTGCCTTTTTTTTTTAATTGATATATTTGGGGGAAGGTCCATGACAGAACATTCTTTGGTGATTTGCTAAAAGGATTCAATAGTTAAGAGTAGCTATTCTTGGAGTCATAATTTATTACAAAAAGAGGTCATATATAGGTCAGGATCAACAATAAAAAATGCACTAGTGCAAAAGATGCTCATATTGCTTTAGCAGTGAACAGCAACAATGCATACAAAATGTCTGCCCAGGGAAGTCAGTTCTTGTCTCAGAATCCACATGTAGCCTATGTAGATGTCTGCTCACGTAGGTATATACTACCTATGTGACAGTTATGATTACTGAAACTCTAGACCTAGAAATAAAGCAGATGTTTACCATACATCATGTTGTTTCTACAAACCATGTGGGGCATTGCCACAGACATACAATACAACCTTACCAAGTAGTGACATAGGGAATTTCCCAAAGGCTAATTTCACAGCTCCACCCATGTTAGCAAGCCCTCCCCAATGCCCCCTGCCAAAGATGGGAAAGATATGAACAACTGGAGGTCAGCTGCATTAACTAAGTTTTGCATACTAATCACTAATCTTTTGCATTTATACTGATCTATGGGCTTTAGCTTATCACTGTAAGTTCCACAAGGACCAGGGCTTTGTCTCCCTCCTTTGTTCATTGCCATCTCTTAGCCTCATGTAATGACTGTTATAGAGAAGTGATTTCTCAATAGTTGTTAAATGCCAAAAGGAATGGCACTTATTGACCTGTGCCTTCTAAGCCTTGAGTATAACAGGGCAAAAAGGAAAGGGCAAAAGGGCTGCAGATGAAAAATATATTGGAAGTGGTATTTTAGAGGTGTTGAGAGTGACATATGAGTATTCATTCCTCATTTTCTCCCCAAAAAGTAGAATAGAAAATGCAATGACAGAAAGTAAGTTAAATAGAGTGGGTGACAATAGCAAAGTGCTAGGAAATTTAAGGTGATTATAAAAAGAAAGGGAACATCTGTTCACCATAGTTTCTGAAGTGGGAAAATGGGCTTTAATTGTGAGCTAAATTCATATATAACATAAGAAAGATAGGCATGTCAAGCAGCTAAAGTAATTACTGTGAAAAGCTTTGAAATCTTCATAGAAACCATCACAAAAAGAAAAGATCACTTTTTATGTTGAGTTCTTTAGCTCTGATTTTACCCCATTATGGAACACACTAACAGAATCTTTTCAAGGCCTCTTCCCCACATAAGGCTATGCTGACACATTTGCTTTCCCTCCTCTCCCAGCAATCACACTAATGATAAATGTTGTGCAGGGATGTATGAGGTGTTAGAAAGCAGAAAAAGGAATATTTTGTCATACTTTGAGATAACAAATAATTAAAAATTCTTTTCATGGATACTTCCTTGCTGTTTCAAACTTCAGTGATAATTTAACTTCCCTGAAATGAAATTATGAAGGATCTTGAGTTTTAGAAGTTACACTGTAAATGATGGAAGAAACTAAATGATGCAAAATAAAGATGAAATTAATAAGAATCATAAGTACCTCTAAAAAAAGGATCATAGAATTTAAAAACATACTAAATTGCCAGTGATGAAAGGATATAAGAGTCATTATAATTAGTATACTTGAAAAAGTTATATATTATTGTATTTGAAGGATTTTAATGTGCACAATGAACATTTATTTATATTGATATTTTATATATGCATATATATTTAAAATATATATAATGTGAGAAATTAACTCACTGAAATTTTATGCAGAAATGTTTGAAATAACCCATATTTAAATAAAATAACAATAAAAATCAGCTATTAAAATAACTTAAGAACATAAAGATTTTGTTATCTAGCTGGTGGATTTTTCTGGAAATCATTAAAAATATAATGAAAACTTTATAAACCTTTAACAAAAGCATGCATTAGAAGTGATAAAAGAAAATATCCTTGAGCTATTTTGAAGACATATCTAATATCTGAATGCAATGAAGCAGAACAAATGAACTTTCAGACTTTCTTCCAGAAGAATAAATGATCAATGAGGAGTAAATTTCTTAGAACTCACCTTAGTAAAGGAGTGAAGATTGAAAGATGCCAATAGCTTTTAAATATTTACTCCCTGCACTTTTTATTCATTATATCTTCTTTTTTGTTCCTTTGGTCATAAACACAATTTAAACCCATTTCTTAAAAAAAAAAAGTTCAGTGTCTAGGAAGATAGGAAAAATAAATGTAGATTTTCTAATGAAAAAAATAGAACTTTCTTTTGTCCTGTCCAATGTTGTACACTATGTAAAGATAGTGAGGGTTAGAGTTGCTGGAATGCGCTTTATTGGTTCAGGCTGTCTCTTTAATGTTAATTAGAATAAAATTGATTTAGAAACAGACAAAAAGATGTATGCATGTTTTCTGCTTCCATGCTCATTAATCCTTAGGTGCTACGAAGACCAAACCTGGTCAGTGTGAGGATAAAATGTAGATTATAAAAATACCTAGACTAATTAGACAAAATCATTTCAGGTTCCTAGAAAGGACTATATTATTCTAAATTGTCTTATAGATAACATGGGAAAACCAAATATGCTTGATTATGATCATTAAAAACATTATCAGATTTCTCATGAGAATAAAGTTTTGCCTCCTGGCTTAATTCTAATGAGAATAATTACATTCTGCATACCTAAAATCTCTCTCTGATTTCAGATTGGAGAAGTCATTTATTTTCTATTATGTACTGCTGTTCTAGGCTCTGAAACTCTAGCTGTCATTTAACCAAGAGTTAATTGCATTTCAGTAGTCGAAAAAGTATTATACTTCATATGATACCAAGCAAGAAACTTTCATATGACAATTTTATCATAAATTTGCATCATTAATATGGATAATTGATTCTATTTTCTGGCATGATATAAATAAATATGATGTATTTACTACATGTTGAGGAAATAAAACTCAGCTGAAGTAGCAATATGGTGAATATTTTACAACTGGTATACATATCTGATTTAACTAAAGTAAGTTATATAAAGAACTACATTAAATACAAGTCATTTCCTTGACAATTTAATATATTAATTTATTTTATGACATTTTTACTAAAAGAATAATGCATCATCGGCATAGTATCATGTGTCAGTGGCCTGTATCTATATTTTCTTCCTTTATTTAAACTAAGGTAGACTTCCAAGAGAAAAACAAGTTTCTCCTCTCAGTTGTACTCTCTGGCTTTCCTTTGTACTTAAATCATCAACTCTCATTCTCAGCAAAGTTAAAGCAAATGGTATGAAAAAGTCTGTAAAGTATATTTTCTTTGTACTTATGTGTACTAGTGTTCTCCAAAGAGACAGAACTGATAGAGAATAGAATAGGTAGATGGATGGATAGTTAGATAGATGGGAGATTAACTAGGGGTAGTGGATCATGCAATTGTGGAAGTTGAGAAGTCCCATGATAAGGCATCTACAAGATAAAGATAAGGAGGAACAAGAAGCTCAACTCATTCCAAGTAAAAAAGCCTCAGAACCAAGAGAAGCTAACAGTGTAACTCTTAGAGGCTGAAAGTATGAGGACTCTGGGGCTGAGGAGGTGCCTGCTAATGCAGGCCTTCCTAGACTCCAAAGACAAGAAAGCCTGGGGTTTTGATATTCAAAGACAAAAGAATAAGGATGCTCTAGGTCCAGGGGAGAAAGCAAAAATTTGCCTTTCCTCTACTGTTTTGTTCTTTTTCGGCTCTCAGAAGATTGGATGGTGCCCACCCATATCAAGAGCAAATCTTCCTCACTTAGTTCACTGGCTTACAAGCTAATCTCTTCAGGAAACACCCTTGAAGACACTCTCAGAAATAAGTTTTACTGGTTATCTAAACATCCTTTAATCCAGTCAGGTTGATACCTAAATTTAGCCAACACATGACTCAGGGTAGCTTCCATTATTTTAGTGACTTTTCTATCATTCAAACTTCTATTACTATATGACAAGGTCTAGTTATGACTCTTTCCTGCCTGAAGTTCTTTGTACTACTGAGCATGCACCTTATGAATATGTTAGTGTTACTCAATTAATTGACATGAAATAGCTCATTAGAATGATTGGCATGATGAAACTCTGGTGGGAATAATGGTAACTGGGAAGGCCCCAAACACAAACAACAGAGTGCGTTGTCTTACCTTCACACTTTTCACTTGCATCCCAAGAGGAATAGGGGGGTGGGCCACTGACACGCCTGTCTCCAACTGGACTAATTATCTAGGGGTACCATATAAAAAATGGCTATGGTTCTGTTATTTATATGAATGTAATTAAATGAAAGCTTGTGACTGTACTTGCTATCCCCCCCCACCGCCAAGAGCATTACCCCTGTGCTATTGCGTGCCTGAGAAAGTCATCACTGCATGAAATTGCACTACGTTCTTAATTCCACCAATGTATGTGTTGTCTAGTTTCAATTTCATTTTGCTTTGCATTTCAGTTTCATCTAAATCATAGGTTAAAGGGAACATTCAAAAGAAGTTTTATTATATTTCTATATTTCCAACAAGGTTAATGAAGTTCAACACTTCAGTTGAATCTGAAAATTAAGGGAAAAAGGATGATTATTGTAGCTTTATTTTGAAACCACTGCATAGTACTAGGCAAAATCATTATAATATCCATGTCTATAAATAAGCACATGGTTATTATGTGAAATTCCTTCCCTTTTAAACATTTCAGTATGCTTTTATTTAGTGCCTACTGTCCAGAGGCAAAACAGTCCCAAATGTGAAATGTATTGCTGAATAAGATGCATGTTCTAAAAAAATTATTCAGAAGCACAAATAATTGTCCTCTCTCAGTTTTATTCAAATCAGTTTTTTAATGGGATCTCTGGAGATAACTACTGCTCCTACATTTGTGATAGAATGTATTTTTACTTAATGAAACTATGATTTTTTTAAAAATTAGAAAATTCACGTACATATAACAAGTATTTCATAATATGAGTTGGAAATCAGTTAAGAGTGGCTTATTCTTTATGGACAAATTTTTAAACAGTAGGATTCATAAGGGTATTCATTAAAACTCTCACTTTCAAAACCCTCATGTTGGATTTACATAGTACAAATCTTAGGGGCAAAGAAATTGCAAAGTGGATAAGCCATTTCACATCCTCTAGTTATCAGCTTAGTGAGAGCCCTAAATATCATGATATAAATATCACAACAGATGTTTCCTTCTATCATGATTTCTGTTCTTGTTTTTTTGAGAGATCAATAGAACTAGAACTTTCATGATGAGTCCCTTGTAGCAGAATTTGAATGACAATGATAAAGGTTGATCACAGGTTCTAATCAAGAGGGTGTGCAAATGAACACTTAGCCTATTTCATTCTTGCTGGTGTGACATAGCAGAATGACATGGGAATACAAAAGACCAACCATATAATTGTTACTTGCCTTTGAGAAACTATCATGGGTTTTGGGGTGATTTCAAATGCCCTCCAAGCTTTAGCTAAGGCTCTGTTATGATCCACATAAAACATTGGTGGATCACTTTGTTCATATGACCTGAAAGAAACTTTCTTCTTTTGTCTAAAACATATTACATTTTATTTTTCTAATAACTCCTTTATGATCCTTAATATTTATAAATAATATGACATATGTATGGGCTTAGCTTCTAAATAATAGAGAAAGGAGAAGTGGGCAATATTGGTTGTGGGACAGCGCTAGCCATAGGTTGATATATGTTGGGCACAAGGAAATGCTTCCTACTATTCTTACTTTTTTTAAATGTATGTTTGAAATTCTCCATTAAAAAAAGCATTTAAAAACATCATCTGCCTTAATGGCTGCAAACTGGCATTTTACAGACTAAATCCAGTCAGTCAATATTTGATCCATACAGCACTTGAAAACTGAGAAAGTTTACATTATAATCTGAGTTTCTAGATTTTGTTGAAAAGCCAGAAGATGTGACAGCATTGAGACCATGGTTCTTGAACTAAACACTCAGCACACAGAAGCATCTTCTTCCTGTGATTCCGATAGGTGTTGGCTTGGCCCTTGAGCACCCTAATATGCTAGGTCTCACTGATATCACTGACTCTTTTTACCTCCCTGACTTTTATAACTTTCTTAAAGATTTAAGTTACAAAATGGTTTTCACTTTCATACTAAGATGCTACTACTTGAAACCATTGTCCTTTATTATGTAATATGGGATCAATATTGTCATCTTCTGATTTCTCAAAATATCTGGAAATGAGATTGTGAAATTTCCCAATTCACAAATACTTTTAGGGTCAAATGTTGTTTAAAAAATTGACCAATAATTCAGAATATTTTCTAAAATTCTTATAGGCACACCTTCTCATATAAGGACTAATATGTATATAGGGGTGTGTGCACACACATATACACACATACACACACACACATCAAGGAGATATGAGCAAAACCTTTTTAGCATCCAAGATTTACATCCAGAGCATATGAGTTTTGTATCAGTTATTAACTCATTTAGTATTGTAATAATTGAAGTTTTTTATTCCTGAGCTCATATGTTAATCTTGTTATGCTTCAGTCAAAATCTGATCTGATACTCTGACTGTGGTGATAAAATCACATGCATACACATAACACAACATACATTACTGCATATTGAAATATATTTTCCATTTTAAGAAATTCTGAATAAAGTGTACAGAAGTGAAAGCAGAAGATTGAAATATAGTGCTGTTGCAATGAGCAGAAGTAAAAGAAGAAAAAAATGAGTTATGGATGTCATTATATATCATCCATGTACAAAAGAATTTTTGTAACATGAATATTCAATTTACAAAGACTTGTTATAAATCAGCCATCATCACTGAGAGATATATCTTACTTGCCTATATGCGACAATAGCTCAATTCTTTATATGGAGAAAACTATAGTAAATTGTTAAATTCATTAAAAACTTATATATTGCTGCATAGGAAAATACTGATTTGATTTATCACTGCTAATCCAGCTAACATTCAAGGCTTCCACATAGAGATATTTTAATGAGCTTTTATTAAATATTCAGTTGAAGTTACAAAAGATGAACTGATGACATAGCAGGTTAACTATTTGCGAGAGTTTGGAGCAAAATATTTTTTTTTAAAAGGGAACACATAAAAAATGTTTTCCAAAATTTGGTGATGAAGGTTTTTATCCCATTCACTCTAAGAATGTAAATGTTGTACATGAAATATTAGCCCTGATCTGATACCCATGTACACAAGTCTCACATTTGGATTTGGTGTAATAACTGTGTATGTTCAGTCTTGTCCTCTGGCCTTTTGAGTTCAGGGAAACAGATTAATACCTTGATATGGGAGGCCAGTGAAAGAGCTACAGGGCAGGTTTCTTTGTATTTATTAAAAGAAATAAATAAAATGCCAACCTTAAAAACTTCCCCTTCCAGTTTACACAGTACAAATGGCATTTATATGGAGATATGTAACCCTTTTTTGAATGTCATTCATATTCCTCAACAGATTTTTAAAAATACGTTTCATTTCAAAACAGTTAATCTCCTTTTCTAGGCCAAAGAGAAAATATTTAAAAATTTATGGAGGTTAAAATATAAATGATGATTTTGTATTTACTTGGAATTGGATCACTACTATACGTGTGTTATGACTACTTCTACCTCTCCTGGAATATAGAAATCAGGAGGAGACAACTGGCAATGTACCTATGAGGGTTAAATTAGTAAAATATAAAATATCACTTTGTAATGTTGCCAATTATAAACAAGAGGGGTCACTTGCTCCTCCATAATAAGTTTTGTATCGCCTTAATGAGAGGTTCAGGGATCTGTTATGTATAAGGGCAACTTGGAAACAATTAACCTTCCAGAATGATGTGTGTTTTTGTTTTTTTCTTAGTTTGGGGCAACCAAAACTACAACTGAAAGAAAGGATAACTAGGAGTCAAAGATTATTACTATGTTTGCTTTCTCCTGTTTAATTTTACCACTGAAATTTTCATCATTTCTTCTGCTCAGCAGAGGAACAGGCCAATGTCATTCTTTTTAGCTGGTTATCTGCCACAGTCTCTGGCTGGGCACAAATCACGAGTCTCCACACAGCTTGTAGATTCAAACAGCAATTCTTTATTCCCGAACTCACACTGGCCGTCTACAAACACGTTCTGGGGAAATCCACGTTCTCTGCCCAAATCCACTCCGCATGGGCTTCTGTCTCCCAAAATATACTGTCTGACCCTAAGCACTCAAGAGGAACTCAGCAGCAGGATACGCCCTATTCTAAAGGGGGAACACCCTAATCTCCTATTATGCTAAACCGCCCTATTCTAAAGGGGGAACACCCTAAACACGGATCCTGCCCTGGTCCTTGAGCAAGGTCACCTTTCAGAAGTCCTTCCACTAGACAGCATGGGAGTAAGCTGGCAAGGAATTTGTCATACCTACTTGGCTGATGGCTCCCAGCAGTTATCAGGGTGGTTAGGTACATTCATGGTTGTCCAATAGAAACAGCACATTTAATTCTCATCCCTTTCCCTTTATCCTAGAAAAAGAGAAGCCACCAACGACAGAGATCCAAAGATAAGGACCATGTCGCATAGTAAATTTTTCATATATGTTTTCTGTTACTTTATTTTATTTTACAATTCTTTCCAAAATAAATTAACGTGTGGGCCCCATCTTTTGTGGAAGATACTGTTTAGAAGGAAGGTTGCTTTTCCAAATCAGAACTAAAAGTGCTATTGACAGTAATTTGCTGGGTACCAACAAGCACTGACCTGGGAAAATATTAACCCATTACATCTTAAAATGGACCAAGAAATTCACTACATTACTAGTATCTGGGGACAGTATGGGTTTGCTGTAGTTATTTGTATCACATTTCTTCAGCCTGAAAATATCTGACCTACTTATGTGGTTAATTAGTCAGAAAATCTTTTTTATAAACTTGAAAGAGATTTTTTTTTCCAACTTTGGCCCCTAAATTTCCATTTAACTGCCTCATGCATTGGCTTTTCACAACTTTCTAACCCCTGTGCCTGAAAACCCCAAAGCTCTATTTCTTTAAAAAAAAAATCTTTCCTATACTCTATAAATAATGTCATGTTGTCTAATTAAGAAATTTCTTTAAGTTAAAGTGTAGAGACTATAAATGTTATATAAGCTCATGTCTTTTTTTTCTCCACAGGTCTGAAACACTAAGAGTTGAATGATTATTTTTAATTCAAAATTTTAAAATGCAAATTTATTCATTGGTAAGGGTGCTGGACCAAATAATATGGAAAAATGCCTAAAAATATGCCTTGACTACAGATAAGCAACAAAAACAACTCTCTTACTCTACTCTTTTCCTTAAGCATTTTTAAACATCACTTCTGTTTCTCAGACATTCCTATTTGGGTATTTGTTGAGGTGAGGTCAGCATTAGCAAGACGGAATAATGGTTGCTGCTGTTCTTCTGGGAACTCACTGATGGGTTATAAACTACACAAGGGTATGGTCAGGGGCCTTCTCGTGTTCATGTATTTATCACCTAGCATAGTGGTTGGCACATATCAATCATTGAATGTGAATTGACTTGACAGTTCTGGAATAAATGAATGAACAAATTTCAAAGAATAAATTGTTAGACCTTTTCAACTTTATTTATTTAACTGGAGGAACACCATTATATATATTTATCACATACATTACATTTTGAAGTATATACACATTATAAATCATTGCCTTTAGACAAAAGCATTACCTTGAAGATACCATTTCTGTAGTGAGAACATTTAAAACCTTTCTTAGATATTTTCAATAATATAATTATTGTGGTGTGAACTAATAAATACAATCAATAAGAGTATAAGTTATATGTTATAGATTAGTAAAAATATAGATTATAGATGTAGGATTTTGATAAGTGGATAATTATAAAGCAAAAATTGTCATAGACAAGCCTAAGATTCCATTTTGCTGCTTTCTATATAAAAAACTGTTACAGGAGCTGTTTCTGAGAAACTGAAATGAAAGTTGTTTCCTTATAATATATTGTTTTCTGTACTTTGTACCCCACAAAATGTACTCAACCCAAGATATGGTGGCTTTGATGACTTAAGACTTTGAAGTAGATTCTCACCCCCGCTAACCACCTGCATGGACTTAGGATATGATTGTCTAACACTTCCTGGACCCAAGATGCAGTTAACTGAATTGGAAAGCTGATTGCCTTTTTTCTAGCTTCTGTACTTGCTTGCTTGCTAACTGTAAAATTCCAGTCCTGCTTAGGGCTCACAGGTCCTACTTACTATTTTTTTTTTAATTTCTGTGATTGGCTTGCTTACATGATGCTAAGGACAGCCCCTGAGTTGTGGTTTTCATCTTTAAGTTCCCAGGATATTGGAGCAGGCCATGAAAATTGCTGTTCTCCCACAGAGCTTCAGTCTCTATGGGTGGGTGACATTCCTTGGCCAGGTAAATAAAGTTCTCATTGATTTAAATTCCAACTTAGAGTGTTTTCTGAAGCAGTTCCCCATAACAACAATTTTCTCATTATTAACTATTACAGTATTTTTAATAGATCTCCTGATTGCTCTTATATAACTGTATTTATATACCTGCTGACTAAACTCTTTCTAAACTATTGTTGCCCCAAATGTTCCAGCCCTCCTTCATTAAATTTATTCCTAAGTATTTTAGTTTTTGTCTTTCACAAATGGGATTATGTTCTTAGTTTCTTTTTTCCAATAGTTCCTTTTTTCACGTGTAGGAACACTATTAACTTTTTTTTATTGTTGACATCTTATTTGTATGAAAAAAATCATATTGAAACCACCATTCCTTGAATTAAGTTATTTTTGCCATTTGGGGACCATTTTCCTATAGCAATATGTTTTAATAATCTAATAAAAATTATCCTAAGGTAAAATGCCATGCTCTTTTCTTTTTAAAAATAATTATTATTTATAATTTGATAAATGCATGATATTAGCACATATTTATGACGTACGAAATGAAGTTTTGAGTCATGTATACATTGGCTTGTGATCAATTAAGGGTAATTAGTGTATCCATCACTTTAAACTTTTATAATTTCTTTATTATTACTACATACAATTTATCTTTCCTAACTAGAGATATACAATGCACTATCATTAATTATATTCACTCTGCTGTGCCTTAGAACAGCAGAACATGGAACAACAGCATTATACCCATGGGGTTGGGGATATGGCTCAGTTGGCAGAGTGCTTGCCTCCCATGCACTAGGCCCTGGGCTCAGCACCACAAAAACAAAACAAAAACAAAAACATTGTACCCATTTATCAGCCTCTTCTCTTTCCCCCTCCCCCATACCCATCCTCCTCTCTGATAACCACAATTCTTCTTTCAACTTCTTTGAGATCAACTCTTATGATTCCATTTACTCTTGAGATCACATGTGCTTGTCTTTCTGCTCTTATTTAACTTAACCTGTTTTCTGGATACATCTATGTTATTATTGCACTTTGCATCCCTCAACTTTATCAAACATTTTAATTTCCTCTAACAGTTTTTGATTGCAATTATTAGGATTTTCTATATGTAAAGTCATCCATTATTTGCAAATAGTGACAATTTTACTTCTACCAATCCAGTTTGGTTGCCTTTTATTTCTTTCTCTTCTCTAATTTCTCTGCCTAAGACTTCCAGTACTAGCTAGAAGAGGTGATGAAAAAATTTCAAATTTCAGAGAGAGCATGTACCTGCCAACATTTTGGTTTTGGAAACAAAAACTTACAGAATCATAAGACAATACTTTCTGTTAATTAAAACCATTTGTCAGGCAACACTAGAAAAGTACTATTTTCCTTCAAGTTTCCAAATTACTCTGGTAATTTTTCCCTGACAACATTTCCCCCATATCAGGGGCCTATGATGTCCTCTAGGGTATTATGCTAAAGTCAGATGCCTATTAGGCTCTCAATAAATCTAAATTGAATTAGTTATAAAATAAATAATTGACTAATTATTGGAGAAGTTGGAAATCCTTGTGTAAAATATTTGTGTGCCAAGTCAGTCTTATCAACCATTTGCAAGAAGTCAAGGATGGATTGCACATGAAGAAAATGATATTTCCACAAAATTAAGCTATAATTTTAACAGGTACATTTTGTTACATATACTTTAGTTAAATAGAGAAGTAATCATATTGCCAGCCTTAGTGTCAGTGGTGAAGATTAATTTTTTTTTAGTGGGGGTAGTTTATAAAGGTTCACCTCAATATATTTCAGAGAAACAAATCATAAAGTTGAAAAAGACATTGCCTGAAAAATAAAAATAAAGATAGTATTGATGTTTTATGATAGTATAGCAGGTGGAACTCCTAAATATCTTGTCTGTATAGATTTGAAGAATTTGATTTATAAATCATAAATAAATCATATTTAAGACTCACTGAGTCTTTTCTTGAAGAAATGAGAAACAGTCTCATGCTGCAAAACCAGATAGAAACTTGCATTTATTCTAGACTGCCCTAATTTTTTCTTATAAAAGATTGAGGAGCAGAATACTTGAGACTCACTCAGGAGATAAGTAAATGAGGGTTTCTAGGCTGAGCCATGAGTCATTTGAGTCCAAACTATATTTTTCATGTCACATTGTTTCCTCTTCTAAGATGCCCTATGTTATATCACAAGACACAGAAATCTTGTATCCCAAATAATCTAGTACAATCTAGGACACTCAGTTATCCTATTTAGAAGAAATTAGAAAGCAAATTTATTTCTAAGGGATTTAAAAAATCATTATTTCCCAATATGTCTTAATTATGTCCAGTTTTCCATCTCTGGTTGTCATTGTAGTCTAAGATAATTATTTCTCATCTTATTTTTTTTTTTTTACTTAGTCTGACTGCTCTCACTATTGTCTCTACCACACCCAGCCTCAACTCCAATCCCATTGTATTTTTACACACGAGCCAATGTTCTTCCTGAAATTTAAAACTGATGATGTAAATGGCTTTGTTAAAACTCTCTCCTTAACATGAATTGAGTCTTCATACATAGATATAGGCATAGAAAAAAAAGAGAGCTTTCAGTAGATAAAGTAGTTCAAAGTTACAGATTCATAAAAGGGAATGGCTACCTCAGAAATATAGATTAGTTTGTAAGGGTTATTACAAGCCAAATCAGATACTCTTGATATAAAAAACGAAACTAATATAATAACATTTACAAAGACAAACACACTGCCATTTAGAATTTGTGATGTACAAGTATATTTTTAACTGATTTAATAATTTAGTTCTTTTTCCTGATAATTCTAAGGAAGGTTACCTGGTAATTTGAAAAATATCTATCAATAAAAATATTTTAATTAGTATATACAGGAAACTAAAAACTTCAGTCTTCTAAATTCCATGTATGAATTATCATGCTAGAATATAAATTAATATTAAAGAAATATGTATAAAAGTATCCCTTGTGTTCTTCAAAATCATAATGTATTTACTTTAGATGGAATGCCACCTAGTTATAGAAAATTTACTTTTGGTAGTCATTAACCTACAAATATATCTTAATTATTAACTTGAAAAGATTCTATAAATAACATAATGGATGTCCTCTAAATCTTCTCAAACTTAGCTATATTTTTAAATACCTAGAAAGCTTTAAATCAACTGATTGCAGATAGTATATATTTCTTGTGTTGATTGGAGGTTTTAAAATTTATTTCAGAGACTAACAGTAAACAATAAAATCCATACAATGATAATCTACTAACATTGGGTAGAGATCAAGATATACTAAAAAAACTTATTCTAACATTTTCTGAAAAATAAATTTTCTCTAAAACCAGAATTGTGGTTGTACATTATGGTCAGCTTCTTTCAGTTCCATAAAGGAGATGAGGTACTTATTTCTACTTTTTTTTTCTTTTGGTGGGAATATGAAATAATGATTATTTTACAAATTTTAAAGAAAATTGTTTTGCACACCATATTTTGCAATACCTCAGTGTTGCCAAATTACTTTAATTAAAGGATTAACCTTCAAGATTTTTTTAAAACATTTTAAAATGCACTGATGTCAATATTTAATCATACAATAAAAAGCATGCAGGAGCAATGACAAATTATTTTCTCGGAGTATTATGAAGTTCAAGCTTGCTACATGTTATTATGCTTGAGGTTTTGCCTTGATGTGATGTTTGAGTAGATTGCTATGTTCTGGAGTAAGAATCACCCCTAAAGAGAATGTAAAGAAGTTTTTATATTCAACTGACCTCCCTTTTAAAAGTAATTATAATTTAGACTTAATCCTTTGAGCTTTATCTCCTCCAAAATTCTAAGCAGTTTTCCTATTACTAGTAGTGGTCATTTTAATTAAATACTTAATAACCACAATAGACTCATATTTTCTGGTTTAGAGAGAGAGGGCCATGTTGGGAAATTTATTTAAATTGTAAATAATAGTAAATAGTTGTATATATGTTGCTTTACATTTTGGGTCTTTATTTTTCTCTTTTGCCTAGTGGGAATATATTTTCCTCTATTTCACAGAGCTACAATAAAAGTACAGAAATACACACACAGTAATCTTGAATAATGTGGTATCTTCAACACCAATTCACTTGTTATCCACTCATTCAGTGAATATTTTTGGTTATATTTTGATGATTAAAATCTTGGCTTTGAAATCATATCCTATATTTCTTCCTAGATTCCTAGTTGTATGACCTTTTGAAATTATGTCTTTCCAATTCCCAGTTTTTTTTTTAACTAAAAGTTTGAATCAATTAGTAACATATCCCTCAATAAATTGTTGGGGAAACTTGGTGGGACACACTTTTAACACACTTAGCTTGGTATAAAATTATGGGGTGGTAATTAGTAAAAAGGGAGTAGAGGAAAGAGAACATAGCAAGCCCTGGGCTGGCTTCATGAACTTGGAGTTGGAATGTTCTGCATTGATGTGGTTGATGTAACCCCCACTCTAGACATTTTAAACAGATAATGTGATACATGTTAAACCCCTGTTCTCTTTATAGAGATCTCAATTTTGATAGTCATGCCTATGTGAACAGAGCCTAAAGAATCCCTGGATTCTGAGTCTCAAACAAGCTTCCTGTGTATAAACAGTGTACATCTCCTTGGTAGAAGGAGAGCAATGTGTATGGACCCTGTGAGGAGAGCATAGGAAGGTGTTCAACTGCCTTTGGATTCTTTGAGCCTTCTAGCAAGTTGGCTGATGTGTGGCTGGTCTTGGGACCCCACCCTAAAATAGTGTCAGTGGTGGGACTTACTAGAATGAAATTGACTCACTAAAACATGACAGTAGTATAGTTTGAGGAAAAGAAGGAGGGAGAGATGTGGGTTCTGAAGCTCTGAGGCCTGGATGTCTATAGAATAACCTGAATATGAACTAGTAGCTGAATTCTGGTCTGTTATGAGAAATAAAATCTCAACAAAATTTTTAAAATGGTAAATCTTATCACAGAAGAGTTGGCTCAATGGATATATTCGTTTCTTTTGGCTAAGAAACATAATTGTAAAATGTAAATGTAAAGTACATGAATGTAAAAAATAAAAAAAAGAAGAAGAGAAAGGACCCAGAAATTTTCAATTTCCACATTATAATCTTGGAGGTGTAGAGAAATGCCTACAATGACCCCATGTTTTCTAAAATTAACTTAGTATTAGTTAAAGTAGAATTTTGATGACTAAATGTATATTGTGATCCTTATAATAGTCAATAAAAATAAATTAAAAATGTGGGAAATAGACCAAAGTATTAAAATGATATACAAGATATCTAATTAACCCTATTCACATTTAAACATCTACCCTCTGGGAGATATGTCTGAACATGATTGATGTTGTAAGTGTTTAGAATTATGAAAATATTAACACAAAACTGAATTATATGAAAATTCAACTGTAACATGTAGGCCATAGAAAATTACTTAGTTATTCCTTGTCAAAAAATTCATATGACAATCAAACAAGACATATATCTATGTTCTTTCATAATATATGCATAAATTAATAAAATCGAAATTACCATTCAAACAAATAATGCTGCAACTTTAAACTGCAAAGGTCCTTAACTACAAGTTGTAAATTTGTAGGTTGGACTGTCAGAGACCGTCAGAGTTCTGTTAAAATCAATTTGCCGCACTCTGCTACTTTTTCCGGAAAAAATATATGCACCCCTTGTTTTACAATAAACAGATCTATTAAAATGTATGAATACATAATTTATTTTTAAATATTTTAATGCTTTTATTAAGTTAATATCTCATCAATAAAATTCTTCATGCCTTAGGCTGTTTGCCAAACGGTTAATCATACACAAACACCTTGACTACTAAAAGAAAAAAAAAAAAGAAAAGAAAGTTCTTTTCAAATAATCCTTAGAATTTTTTCATATTGAAAATAATAAAACCTTAATATGCTTGTTTTATAAAGTTCATATTTTATGAATTAGATTGAAATAGTATGTCTATTTAGCACTAAGCAAATGCTAAATACTGGCTGTGACTTTTGAGCAAAGTCTTTAATAAGTGACATTAATCTAGAACTCATCAAATTACCTCCAACAATTTATAGCATTTTTCACCTTTAAGACTTTTTGAGAACTTTAATTAAAATATAAGTTGCCCTTTTGAGCTATATCTGCATAAGTGTTCGTAATTTGAACTTCATGAGGCAAGATAATTTGGGGTTGGTGTGAGGAGTCGTTTGTGTGAAGATATACTCTTGCTCAGGCTCATAATAAAACATGATTGAGAATGTGTCAATTTCTTCCCTTACAAATCACGCGGTTTCCAGTGTCATCCTTCAGGTAGATGACACTGTTCAGTTGGATTATCACTCATGCAGCTTCCTGCCAAAAAAAGATTGGTTCTTGAGAGTTGTAAAGTTCAAGAGGCTGAACAAAATACAAAAGGTGAAAAGAGGAGAAGGTAAAAGTTTTAGAGTGTTTGTGATGTCCTCTCTAGGCAGCTTGGAGGCACACAGGGCAAGAAGTATGCATTTCACTGTGACTTGAGATAAAGAGGCTTTTCCTGGTATCACTAGAAAATGTGCTCATGAATGGGGTGGGCTGCTCTCCGCCATGCTGTGATTACTGATTCTTTAGCTTGTCTAATCATAATTTTTAGTCTTCTACATTAAAAGAGATTGTCAAATTACATTTGTATTAAATAGGTTAACAGAATCCATCTTTAAAAACTTAAAGATTTCCAACACAGAAATATAACTGCTAGGAGACTTTCATCATTATATTTATTGCCAAACTTGCAACAAAATATTAAACTCAATACATCAGGACACCTGCATTGATGCTTTTGTCTTTAAAAACAGAAGGAATTATAAAGAGAATGAATATGTGGGGAAGCATGTTAGATGTCATCTTACTCTTCAAACTATTTACTCGTTTTAGATATTGAGGTTGACAGAGAAAGATACAGAGTCAGAAAAAGAGAGGGACAGAGAATCACAGAGACAACAGAGAGAAAATAAAAGAAGAATTGAGGGGCTAATTGAGTTTCTCAAGATGGCACAAAAATACTCCATATAATTTCATGATAAAAGAGCATTAACTGGCATTCATATACTCCTCTTTGGAGGTAGAATAGTAAAATAAGACTGATATACCTATCAGATTATGATTTCTTAAATCCAGTTTATATAAAGAAAAGGAAAGATTAAACAAAGTGAAAATTTATGTTTACAATGTAAGCAAGTAGACACAATTAATACACTGGTGATATTGCTAAAATGCTAGTACTTTTTGATCAGTAATTTTTCTAAGATAACGCAGCTAAGGTTGACAGTATTTGCATATATACATGCATCAGCAGCAGCACCGTTATTTTTAGTACTACTGCTCTGATTCTCAGAGTGACTATTTTCAACTTTGCTTATCCATAACTGAAATGTTAAAAGTTGAGAATAGCAGGTTTCTTATCTCTCTAAGGTATTCCTTCCCTTTCTTCCTCCATTCCTCCCTTCTTTCCTCTGCCCCCACTCCTCCCACCTTATTGAAGCATAATTGAAAAATAAAAACTATTTATATTCAAGCTGTATAATTTCACATTTGGATACACGTATTCATTTTAAGATGATTACCACAATTAAGCAAGCTAATTAAGAGATCTATCAAATCACATATATAATTTAGTATTTGTGGTGTTGATACTTAAGATCCCATATCTTAGCAAACTTCAAATATGCACTACATTGTGATTCACTATAAGTCACCATGTCACATCTTGAATCTCCAAAAGTTATTCATCTTGTAATTGCAAGTTTGTACTCTTAGATTGACATTTCTCACTTTCCGATGCACCATGTCTGGTAATCACATTTCTCTTTGCCTCTCTGAGTTTGAATTTTTAAAAATTCCACATAAATGTAACATAATGCGATATTTTCTTTCTGTCTCTAGTTTAGTCAAATGCATTTTTTGTATCTATTAAGATAATCATACTATTTTTTTTTGTTCACTTGTTTAATGTGGTGTGTCAAACTTACTGATCTGTGTAGGTTGAAAACCCTTATATACTAGAGATAAATACCAATTAATCATGATGTATGATCATTTTAATGTTTATTAGAATTTGATTTTATAGTATTTTGTTGAGGATTGTTGCATCCATATTCATCAGGGACATTGCCTTTTAATTTTATTTTCCTGTGGTGGTCTTACTTAGTTTTAGTGGTAGAGTAATTAATGGTTCATAAAATAAGTCTACATAGTTTTTTTTTCTTTATGTTTGGAAAGCACTGGCATTGATTTTTTAAAATTCTTATTTAAATGTTTTAGACTTTAGCAATGAAGGCGTCAGGTCTTGGGCTTTCCTTTGATAGAAAATTTTATAAATGATTCTATCTCCTTGTTCTTTATTGGTATGTTCATATTTTCTATTTCTTCATGATTCTGACTTCTATCTAACACAGTAGGTTGCATGTATCTTGGTAATTATCCATTTTGTTCATGTTTAATTGTTCATAATACTCTTATGTGGTCTTTTGTATTTCTGTGGTATCAGTTTTAATGTCTCCTTTTTCACTTACTCTTTTATTTAGTTGAATTTTTTTAGTTTAACTAAAATTGTTTGATTTGTTTTTTTAAAAAATACAACTCTTAGTTTTATTAATATTTCCCATTGTTTTTCTAGTCTCTAGTTTACCTATTTCTACTCAATATTTTGGTATTCCTTCTCAAATTTTGGGCTCAGCTTGGAATTTTTCTCATTTCTTGAAGTATACTGTTATTTGTTTGAGATCTTTCTTCCTTTTATTTTTTAATAAAAATGTTCACTGCTATAAACTTCCCCATTATAATCATAAGATTTGTATTGTTGTCTTTCCATTTTCCTTTGAAGAAGATTTTTAATTTCCCTTTTGATTTCCTCTTTCACCCACTGGTTGTTCATGTATGCACTATTGAATTTCCATATCTCTGTGAATTTTCTGAAATTATTCTTTTTACCGATTTTTAGTTCAATATATGTGTAGTTGAAAAAGATTGCAACTCTTCTTAAATTTGTTGAGACTTGTTTCGTAACACAGCATAATCTCTTCTGAAGAATGTTATGTGGGTACTTGAATATTTTGCTGCTGTTGGATAGAACATTTTATGTATGTCCATTAGGCCCATTTGATCTAAAGTCCAAATCCAATATTTCCTTGTGGACATCTGTCTGGATGATTTATGCACTGTTGAAAGTGGACTATTTAAATTGCCTATTGTGATTTTATAAAACTCCATCTCCATCTTCACATCTATTCATATGTCTTCTTATATCTAAGTGCTCTTATATTGGGTGCCTATATATTTGCAATTATTATATCTTCTTGTTGAATTGACCTCTTTATAGCTATATAATAGCCTTAACTATTTCTCTTGAGAGTTTTAAACTTAAAGTCTGTTTTTTTTCTGACATAAACATGCTACCCTTGCTTTCTTTTGGTTTCCATTTGCAAGAATAAAACTTTTTCCCATCATCTTCAAGTTCTGTTAGGGTCTGTAAACAAGTCAGGATGGTGCCTGGCAAATGTTAGAGTCTGTAAACAAGCCTGGATTGCGCCTGGCAAAATGCCAGAGGGAGTGGTTTGTGAAGTAACAAAATCGAGCTATTAAGTGTGGAGATTCCTTATTGGTTGACTGCTGTATCTAGTTTATGTTAATTAGATAAGCTCTGTGGAATGTATAAATACCTCTGTTGTCTTACATCTGTTGTCTTACAATATACAGGCTCCTACTCCTGCTGTATCAATCTACACAAGTTGTTCATCACAACCCCCCCCCCCACAGCCAGACTGCGGCAAAGTTCAGTGGATATATGTCCTTAAAGGTGAAGGAAGACTTTTGGAGGTAGCCTATATTTGCTCTCTCTCTTTATTTTTTTCTTTTTCATAATCAATTCTGTCACTCTCTATCTTGGATTGAAAGCTTAATGCACTTTAAGTAAAGGTAATTATTGAAAGACTAAGACTTACTATTGATGTTTTGTTAGTTTTTGAAGTTATCTACTATTATTTTATTAAATTTTCTAGAAAGATCTATAATATATTTACAAAAAGTCTTTATCTCTTTTTCATTTTTAAACTACAACTTTGTTATATTCACGATAAGCGGCTTTTTCTTTAATAATTTTGAATATATCATTCCATTCTTTCTTATTTAGCAAAGTTTTTGTTTAGTTTTACGTGGGTTCTCTAGCATGTGAGGAAATATTTTTCTCTCTCTGTCTTTGGAAAGCAGCCACTGATTTTTGATAGTTATTAGTATCTCTTGGTAAAGTCTTTGGTTGAAACAGATTGGAGAATTTTGAAGCACCTAGACATTTTTACCTTTGCCTTGACTTGGGAATTTTTCAGCCATGTCATTAAATGAGATCACTTTTTACTCTCTCCTCTTCTCCCGCTCTTATCATGTGAATGTGGCTCTCTTGATGGTGTCCCACAAACTCCATAGGCTTTCCTCATTCCCTTCCATTCTTTACTTTCTTCTCTCATTGAAGGTTTTTCAAATGAGCTGACTTTGAGTACTCAGATTCTTTCTTCTGCTTGATCAATT